>NC_083584.1:58402389-58702389 GCF_027579695.1 Neoarius graeffei
CCATGTGGTCGTTCCGATGGTGATGAACACTTGATGAATCAGATTTATTATTAGTCAGAGACACAAAATCTGCCCGCTTCGTTTGTACAAACCTCACCCACCCACTGCCGCTTTAGATTAGTGTCATTTCTCAGAAATTCGTGAACTGAATGTCCTGCTGTATCGGGATTTGAACAGCCAAACACAACGCAGCGCTTTCACATCGTTATTTTTGTACGATTCCAACAACAATATCCAATTTCAGCGAGTAAACAAGCACGGAGTCAGATGAACGGAAATGACCCAGATAACCAGGGTTCCACGCGTGACGTCATACGAGATTATCCTGGAGGCAAGGCTGCCTTTTTCCAGGATCCGCGATTTATCCATAGTTTTGTGCTTGATAATAAAATGACAAATTATTACTTCATTTTGGTCGTTACTAACGATGTTCATTATAAGGCATTACATTCACTTTAAAGGTTTTGGTGTTCTACTATTACACAGAATGTTACACAGGCTGACCGTAATACTGTGTTCAGAAGGAAAATGAGCATCTGGATCAAAACAGATGTGTCCGATAACACAAACAGAACTGCGCATGGCAAAGTATAGCCTCAAATCGGACAAGTCGCGCCAACAGAAGTCGACACCGAGTGTACGGAGCGTTTAATGCCAGGGTTTGACTCGCTTTATACGTAAAACGTCTGCGTTCATTCATTTACTCGTTCCTGTCTGACCGCATGACGGTCATTTGGACGTGTGCTGAAGACACAAAGAGCTGGGTCTCAAATCCCATACTTGTGTTCTGATCTAGACAGTACGTAAGTGTTGTTCCATTACAGTTAGTGTTTTAATTGGGGGGGAAACTCGTGTGGGTTTAAAACTTACCAAAGTGTATTTTTGTACTGTATATTCAAGTATCAGTATCACAATCACCGATGACAAGAATGTTACATGTCCGAGGTGTGTGAGGGGTTTTTTTGGTTTGTTTGTTTTTTAAATCAGTAGTTAACTGAAAGTATGCTCTGAAAGCTAGTGATCACTCACAGGATGCTTTTTCTTCTTAAAAGTTCAGAGTAAACAGGGGTCGAAATTAACTTTTGAATGTACTTGCCCTCAGGGCAACCAACCCCAAAATTGACTTGCCCGCATGCATGTATCAGTTGCCCTACTTTTTTGCAGGTTGACTGGGTAAGTAATTTGCATAAAAAGCAATCTGGATGTATATTATAGAGTATGCAATAAAATATTTCAACTTGTTTTGCCATTGTTTGATTACTGATTGGGTGGCACGGTGGTGTAGTGGTTAACACTGTCGCCTCACAGCAAGAAGGTCCGGGTTCGAGCCCCGTGGCCGGCGAGGGCCTTTCTGTGTGGAGTTTGCATGTTCTCCCCGTGTCCCTCCGGGTGCTCCAGTTTCCCCCACAGTCCAAAGACATGCAGGTTAGGTTAACTGGTGACTCTAAATTGACCATAGGTGTGAATGTGAGTGTGAATGGTTGTCTGTGTCTATGTGTCAGCCCTGTGATGACCTGGCGACTTGTCCAGGGTGTACCCCGCCTTTCGCCCGTAGTCAGCTGGGATAGGCTCCAGCTTGCCTGTGACCCTGTAGAACAGGATAAAGCGGCTAGAGATAATGAGATGAGATGATTACTGATTGATAGAAATAAAGTTATAACACTCGTACAGTGGGGCAAAAAAGTATTTAGTCAGCCACCAATTGTGCAAGTTCTCCCACTTAAAAAGATCACAGAGGCCTGTAATTTTCATCATAGGTACACTTCAACTATGAGAGACAGAATGGGGGGAAAGAATCCAGGAAATCACATTGTAGGATTTTTAATGAATTAATTGGTAAATTCCTCAGTAAAATAAGTATTTGGTCACCTACAAACAAGCAAGATTTCTGGCTCTCACAGACCTGTAACTTCTTCCTTAAGAGGCTCCTCTGTCCTCCACTCGTTACCTGTATTAATGGCACCTGTTTGAACTCGTTATCAGTATAAAAGACACCTGTCCACAACCTCAAACAGTCACACTCCAAACTCCACTATGGCCAAGACCAAAGAGCTGTCAAAGGACACCAGAAACAAAATTGTAGACCTGCACCAGGCTGGGAAGACTGAATCTGCAATAGGTAAGCATCTTGTTGTGAAGAAATCAACTGTGGGAGCAATTATTAGAAAATGGAAGACATACAAGACCACTGATAATCTCCCTCGATCTGGGGCTCCACGCAAGATCTCACCCCATGGGGTCAAAATGATCACATGAACGGTGAGCAAAAATCCCAGAACCACATGGAGGGACCTAGTGAATGACCTGCAGAGAGCTGGGACCAAAGTAACAAAGGCTACCATCAGTAACACACTACACCGCCAGGGACTCAAATCCTGCAGTGCCAGACGTGTGCCCCTGCTTAAGCCAGTACATGTCCAGGCCCGTCTGGAGTTTGCTAGAGAGCATTTGGATGATCCAGAAGAGGATTGGGAGAATGTCATATGGTCAGATGAAACCAAAATAGAACTTTTTGGTAAAAGCTCAACTTGTTGTGTTTGGAGGAGAAAGAATGCTGAGTTGCATCCAAAGAACACCATACCTACTGTGAAGCATGGGGGTGGAAACATCACGCTTTGGGGCTGTTTTTCTGCAAAGGGACCAGGACGACTGATCCGTGTAAAGGAAAGAATGAATGGGGCCATGTATCGTGAGATTTTGAGTGAAAACCTCCTTCCATCAGCAAGGGCACTGAAGATGAAACATGGCTGGGTCTTTCAGCATGACAATGATCCCAAACACACCGCCCAGGCAACGAAGGAGTGGCTTCGTAAGAAGCATTTCAAGGTCCTGGAGTGGCCTAGCCAGTCTCCAGATCTCAACCCCATAGAAAATCTTTGGAGGGAGTTGAAAGTCCGTGTTGCCCAGCGACAGCCCCAAAACATCACTGCTCTAGAGGAGATCTGCATGGAGGAATGGGCCAAAATACCAGCAACAGTGTGTGAAAACCTTGTGAAGACCTACAGAAAACGTTTGACCTCTGTCATTGCCAACAAAGGGTATATAACAAAGTATTGAGATGAACTTTTGTTATTGACCAAATACTTATTTTCCACCATAATTTGCAAATAAATTCTTTAAAAATCAGACAATGTGATTTTCTGGATTTTTTTTTGTCTCATTTTGTCTCTCATAGTTGAGGTATACCTATGATGAAAATTACAGGCCTCTCTCATCTTTTTAAGTGGGAGAACTTGCACAATTGGTGACTGACTAAATACTTTTTTGCCCCACTGTATGTGTTTGGTGTTTATTTCATCATGATGAACAGTAAAACAACTCAGTATAATTATTAGTATCTTCTATTAAACATGTTAAACAGTCAGAAAACATCATGTCATCATGGTCAAGTGGAACTGATCAAATCAGAATTAAAAATCAGTCCAAAAAGACGCTTCGTTCGTTCTAGCCTACGTGACCGTGGCGCCCTGTGTGAATAATCGTAATATCATGTAGCGCCATCTCGCGAATGGAAGCGTCAACTACCGCAACGAACCAAAGTCAAGGACAAGCGAAAGAGAAGACAGGAAAAATCAAGTTTCCGTTCTGTTTATGTTAGGAATCACAACAACTTAATTTTTCTTGGTAAAATAGACATTCAAACACAGTTGTCCAACGGACAACTAGTGATAATTTTATTGTTGCCCGAGTATGAGAATGACTGACTTGCCCATGTCCGTTGGTACATGCTTAATTTCGACCCCTGAGTAAAGCCGTGACGTTCTCGCCAGACTCGAAGAGCATCTTTTATCAGAAAACTCCACAGCTCAGAACGACTTGCTTTGCCGTGACGAGCTGTTAAAAATCGTCCCGCTGTACAAAACGTACGCAGGCGAGTACGATGTGTGTCGAGTCGTGTATCGTGTCGAACTCTGACCCCGAACTAAAATCTTGAAGTCGCTGCTGTACTGATGGACCAACACGCTAATAAAACCTGGTCATCGATGGGTTTACGGTCGAGATAAAACCCAGGTGCATAAAAACACGGAGAATTAAATGTGTATCTGTACCCTTGTGTGACCTGCACTCGTTGTTGTTGTTGTTTTTTCCACACTCAGGCCTTGAGTGATCGGTTCCGCGGAGAAATCTCTGATGACAAAATTAGCATGTACTCCTTCTTTCCTGACGAGGATTTCACCTGCCCTTCTGTCTGCCTCAGCTGCAAGTAAGTACGCCATGAGTTCCTGCTGCTGCGTTGGATTGAAAGCGTGCAGTGTGTGTGTGTGTGTGTGTGTGTGTGTGTGTGGCAGCTAAAATATCCGAGTCCGAGCTCAATTTCACAAGCTTCTGTCATGAACTATTTTTAATCAACACTTGGACTTTTTTAAGCTAACTCAGTGTTTTAGAGACAGAAAGAACACACTGAGGGTTAGACGCTCAAAATATCTTGGTGATGATGGTGTTGTAATAAAGTAAAAACACTCCTCAGTATATTCCAGTCTGTTGTTGGGTTGATTAAAATGGTGCTTTGTTACCTTTTCTTTTCTTTGGTTGTGGCTTTAGCATTCGTTGTAAGAATGGCATGAACCACCAGAAGGACCGAATGCCACATATGGCGGATGGATTGTGCCAGTACACTCATCAGTACAACAACAAGGTTCTTATATGCAAGGTGAGTTAACATAATACTGACCGCTTGATTTCGTTTCTGTCCAAAAGCAAACTGAAGTAAGTCGTGACAACCTGTGTGTGTTGCTGTCTCCAGAAATGCTATGAAGGTGGAAGGGAAGTGATTGTCGTGCCCAAGACCTCCGCCTCCTCTGATAACCCGTGGTTTGGTCTGGCGAAGTACGCCTGGTCCGGGTGAGCGAGCAAGAGAGTTTTATTACGTGATTAGTTGAATTGGACATAGATTCCGTTCTTCACTCTTCCGTCCAATCAGTTGTCATTTCTGCCGTCATGTCTTGGAACATGAGCATACAAAGGGATTATTTTTGTAGTCGGTGAACAAATTTGTTTTAATATCGCAGTATGTGAGTTTGACTTCTCACTCAAAAATACACAAAAAAGAACACTTTTTTCCAAGCCAATCAGTATATTAATCTGGACCGATTGACAGCTGTGCCAATGTCTCAGCTCATCTCATTATCTCTAGCAACTTTATCCTGTTCTACAGGCAAGCTGGAGCCTATCCCAGCTGACTATGGGTGAAAGGCGGGGTACACCCTGGACAAGTCGCCAGGTCAACACAGGGCTGACACATAGACACACAGTCAACCATTCACACTCACATTCACACCTACGGTCAATTTAGAGTCACCAGTTAACCTAATCTGCATGTCTTTGGACTGTGGGGGAAACCGGAGCACCCGGAGGAAACCCACGCGGACACGGGGAGAACATGCAAACTCCGCACAAAAAGGCCCTCGCCGGCCACGGGGCTCGAACCCGGACCTTCTTGCTGTGAGGCAACAGCGCTAACCACTACACCACCGTGCCACCCCCTGTGCCAATGTTTTAAACTGTAATATGAACGGAGACCCTGGAAGCCCTGCCCCTTTTTCCTCATCTCGCCCACGTCCTCTTCTCTCAACTTATGTGCTTGAAATCAGAGGTGGACAGTAACGAAGTGCATTTACTTGAGTACTGTACTTAAGTACACTTTTTGAGTATCTGTACTTGTTAATTTTTTTGGCAACTTATGACTTTAACTTCACTACTTTTCCGACTGGACTGGACTTCTCCGCAGGTGACACTGAGACGGCCGATCAGTAATCACTAGGGTCACGTCACGTCCATAGACTGTATAAAATCAAGTCCAGTGATTTCTCAGCAGCGTTATTTAACACGATCAGTCGATGGTGGAATGGAAGAAGGTGGTTCTTCTGGGGAACGCACGCACTCATGGCTATAGCTAGAACCCATGTTTCAGTTTCCTGAATGAATTAAAGATCCGTTTTTTGTTTTAAACATTTGCCAAAAACCAACCATATCGCAGTCTACACCTGCGGAAGCATATTGAGGTTTGTAAATGTTTTATTCCAAGAGAAAGCTTGCAGTGAAGTTGTCTGTGCTTTTAGAGCTAGCGATAATGTTGCAAACGTAGCTATGCAGTCTGGTTAGTCAAATGACTTTCTATGGATTTTCCCGCCAAATTGCCGTAGCCTTGTCCACGGCTAACGCTAACACATAGCTAGTTAACGTGGACACTGTTAGTTCGCATGCAAAAACGGAGTTATGCTAACATGAATAACGTTCACTTATCTGAAGTCCTTTTGGAAATATATTGTGGCAGCGGGGGCGTGGTCAAGCACCGGTCTGTGACAGGAGGGCGGAGCCAGGGAAGGTGAGTGGCAGAATCACTACACCTGACAGTAATTAACCTGTGTTTGTGTGTCTTCCCAGTAACCGCGCCCTATTTAAGGAGGCAGAGGGAGAGCAGAGGAGAGCTCTTCCTGGGACAAGAACACAGCGTGTGTGTGTATGTGTATTAAATAGAAAAACGGTATTGTTACACTGAAAAGTCTGGCAATAAAAGCCAATTTGTACCTGAAGCTTTGTCCTGCCGTCCTCTGTGCTCCACCCACACCTCAGAGAGCTCTACAGTGGTGCCGAAACCCGGGAGAAAGGTGGAGCACCAACCCCGCAGCCCCATGGAATCCTCCCCGTTCACGGACCTGGTCCACGCCCTCGCCACGGCTCAGCAAAGCCAGCACCAGGCGCTCATCACGCTCCGAAAGGAGCAAGAGCGGCGCTTCGAAGCCCTGGTGCTGGCCCAGCAGGAAGATCGCGATGCGTTCCTGCATCTACTCGCGTCGGCGGGGTCCACCAGCGCCTCGGCCGCGGGCCTGTCTCCCCTCACCGTGACCAAGATGGGCCCGCAGGACGACCCCGAGACATTCCTCACATTGTTCGAACAGGTCGCCGAAGCCTCAGGGTGGCCGATGGAGCAGCGCGCGGCGCGCCTCCTCCCCCTCCTGACGGGAGAGGCGCAGCTGGCCGCACTGCAGCTCCTTGCCGACCGCCGTCTGGCCTACGCGGACCTTCGCCGGGCCGTCCTCCAGCGCGTGGGGCGCACATCAGAACAACAGCGCCAGCGCTTCCGCGCGCTGCAGTTGCAGGAAGTCGGCCGGCCGTTCGCGTTCGGCCAGCAGCTCCGGGACGCCTGCTGGCGGTGGCTGAGGGCCGACGATCGCGATGCCGAGGGAATCATCAATCAGGTGGTGCTGGAGCAGTTCATCGCCTGCTTACCAGCCGGAACCGCGGAGTGGGTCCAGTGCCACCGCCCGGCGTCGCTGGATCAGGCAGTAGGACTGGCGGAGGATCATTTGGCGGCTGTTCCGGTGGCAGGACGGCCGACAACGTCTTCTCTTCTCTCCTCTTCTATCTCTCTTTCTCCCCTCCCTTCTGTGTCCCGTCCTCACCCCATTCCCCACCACGGAGGCAGGGGCCGGCTCCACCCCAGCCGGCTTGCCGCACCCATGGTGCCCTCCCGTTTCTCCCTTCTGTGTCTGTCTCTCCCCCCCCTCAGGTGAGTGAGCCCCAGAGCACAGGTGCAGAGGGAAAGCCCGGGCCGGTTTGCTGGCGCTGCGGGGAGCCGGGCCACCTGCAACAACAGTGCGCAGCAATGGAGGTGGGCGCGGTGGTACGGATCCCCGACGCGCCAGAAGCTGCCCTCGATCGGGCTGGAGCGTATCGCATACCGGTGAGTATCCAAGGGGCTACATATCAGGTGTTGGTGGATTCTGGTTGCAATCAGACCTCGATCCGCCAAAGCCTGGTGCAAGACGAGGCATTGGGGGGAGCACAGGGGGTGAAGGTGTTGTGTGCGCACGGGGATGTTCACAGCTACCCTTTGGTGTCGGTCCACATATTTTTCAGAGGGGAAAATCTATAGTGAAGGCAGCGGTTAATCCTCGCCTTACCCACTGTTTAATTTTGGGGACTGATTGGCCGGGATTTCGGGGTTTAAGGACGCGCCTAGTAAAGAGTGGGTCCTGCCATTTGACAGGGGGAGGTCCTGGTGTCGCTTTGGCTGGAGCTGCTGTCGCAGAGCCGTCTACGTCATCTCCGCGACAGAGTGAGGAGCCGCCGGCTCCTCCTCTTTCTGTTGGGGAATCCCTCACGGATTTCCCATTAGAACAATCGCAAGACGAGACTCTGCGACATGCGTTTGACCAAGTGAGAGTAATCGATGGTCAAACACTCCAGCCGAACGCCACCCCATCCTTCCCCTATTTTTCTATTATGAAGGATAGATTATACCGAGTAACGCAGGACACTCAGACGAAAGAGCGAGTCACACAGCTGTTAATTCCAAAGAGCCGCCGGGAATTGGTATTTCAGGCGGCTCACTTTAATCCTATGGCTGGACACCTAGGGCAGGATAAAACACTAGCCCGGATAATGGCCTGATTCTATTGGCCGGGGATTCGCGGCGATGTCCGTAAGTGGTGTACGGCGTGCCGCGAATGCCAGTTAGTAAATCCAGCGGCCATTCCAAAAGCGCCTTTGCGCCCCCTACCATTAATCGAGACCCCGTTCGAAAGAATTGGGATGGATCTCGTCGGGC
The DNA here is from genome assembly GCF_027579695.1 of Neoarius graeffei. Taxonomy (NCBI): domain Eukaryota; kingdom Metazoa; phylum Chordata; class Actinopteri; order Siluriformes; family Ariidae; genus Neoarius; species Neoarius graeffei. Next base: position 58,410,941 of record NC_083584.1, read on the forward strand.
CATTAGATCGGTCAACACGAGGGTACCGCTTTATATTGGTTCTGGTGGACTATGCAACGCGATACCCGGAAGCGGTGCCTCTTCGCAATATCTCAGCACGCAGTATTGCAGAGGCCCTCTTCCACGTCATCTCCTGGGTTGGAATCCCGAAAGAGATTCTGACTGACCAAGGCACCTCATTTATGTCACGAACACTGAGCGAACTGTATGGGCTACTAGGTATTAAGCCGATCCGCACCAGCGTTTATCACCCACAAACGGACGGTTTAGTTGAACGGTTCAATCGCACCCTCAAGAATATAATTAAAAAATTCGTAAGTGAGGATGCACGTAACTGGGATAAATGGCTCGAACCCTTGTTGTTTGCAGTGCGAGAGGTCCCCCAAGCCTCCATGGGGTTTCCCCGTTTGAATTGCTATATGGGCGTAAGCCGCGCGGCATTTTAGACATGCTGCGAGAAAATTGGGAGGAGGGACCGTCACAGAGTAAAAACGAAATTCAGTACATTATGGACCTGCGCGCAAAACTCCACACGCTCACCCACCTAATTATTCAGACGTCACCAGCCCGCTGACTGACCTCACTTAAAAGGGGGCGCCAGATCCGGTCCAGTGGACGGAGCAGTGCCAGCGGGCTTTCTCTGAGGTAAAGGCTGCACTGTGTGGGGGGCCACTATTACACTCCCCTGACTTTTCTCTCCCTTTTGTGTTGCAGACCGACGCGTCAGACAGAGGGCTGGGGGCGGTGTTGTCCCAGGAGGTGGAGGGGGAGGACCGCCCCATCCTGTACATAAGCAGGAAGCTGTCGGTGCATGAGGGGCGCTACAGCACTATTGAGAAGGAATGCCTGGCGATCAAATGGGCGGTCCTCGCCAACCATTACTACCTGCTGGGGCACCCTTTCACCCTCTGTTCGGACCACGCGCCCCTCCAGTGGCTCCACCGCATGAAAGATGCCAACGCGCGGATCACCCGTTGGTATCTGGCACTCCAACCCTTCAATTTCAAGGTGGTCCACAGGCCGGGGGCGCAGATGGTCGTGGCGGACTTCCTCTCCCGTCAAGGGGGGGGGGGGGGGAGTCGGCTGCGGGCCGGACGGGCACCCGGCCTGAGTCGGGCGGTGGGGGTATGTGGCAGCGGGGGCGTGGTCAAGCGCCGGTCTGTGACAGGAGGGCGGAGCCAGGGAAGGTGAGTGGCAGAATCACTACACCTGACGGTAATTAACCTGTGTTTGTGTGTCTTCCCAGTAACCGTGCCCTATTTAAGGAGGCAGAGGGAGAGCAGAGGAGAGCTCTTCCCGGGACAAGAACACAGCGTGTGTGTGTATGTGTATTAAATAGAAAAACGGTATTGTTACACTGAAAAGTCTGGCAATAAAAGCCGATTTGTACCTGAAGCTTTGTCCTGCCGTCCTCTGTGCTCCACCTACACCTCAGAGAGCGCTACATATTTGTTTTAGCATAATCTTGCCAAATTAACAAAATGTAGAAATCTTTCTTTTCTAGTAGCGTTAGATACCCAATATGATTTCTAAGAACTAAAAAAAAATGAGATGGACAGTATTGTACTGGTCAGTCACAACAAATTGCTGGAATTTGTTTTGATGTCAGATGATGGTCTTGCATTTTTTTGTCTTGCTTAAAGCAGTGTTGCTGTTGGGCAGTTATTAAGCTCAAGGTGTGGACCTGGGTTTTAATCAGGTTGGATTGTCCTTTTTATTTTCTGAGCAAGCTGCATTTATAGCTATTCCATGGTCTTCCCGATTAACCTACACATACTGTCAGGACAAACAGACAAGGACCCAAGAGCGCAAGTTAAATGTTGAATTTATTGATAGCAGGGGAAAGGGAGGATGTGTGTGAAATCCAGTGGCAGGAAGACTGAGAGACAGGGATGTCTGAGGTCTCCCATCCAAGTACTAACCTAGCCCGACCCTGCTTAGCTTCTGAGATCAGGCGGTGTCAGAGTGGTCTGGCTGCAAGCTGACAGCCCTTGATGTTCAGGCAGTTTCCCAGTGAGCAGGCTCTCAGCAGGCAGACAGGACAGGGCTGAAGAGTTGACGGAGTAGATGCCTAGAAAGACGATCTGACACTGAAGCTTGGGTGGACAGCAGTTTAAATATGCACAGGGAAGGGAGCAGGTGATAGGAACCAGCCAATGACAGCCACTGAAAGTCAAATGAGGGTTGATGATGTTAATAGACAGCAGGTGAGCCTGATGGGGAAGGAGCATGTGGGCGTGGCAGGTAATACAGAGTGGAGAGGAGTGGAATGTTACCTGAAGAGAGGAAAACACAGGTAGGACCATGACAGAACCCCCCCTCAAGGGACGGCTCCAGAAGTCCCAAGACACAGATCCACCAAGACGGGCGGGAGGAGGGGGAATACCGGTGGAGGGTCAGAATTCCTCTGACCGGTCAGTGTCCATAGCCTCCACACCATCTTCACTGTCGGAAGACTCGTCATCCAAGGGCCCCCGCCCAGGATTCAGTTCAGTGTCAGACTCGGGCACAGGAGTAGGAGCAGGGTCCGGAAGTGGATCCGCACGATGAGAACCCCTACGTCGACCCCGTCGGATGGAGGGCTGGTCAGGGTGTAGTCGATGGAAGTCGGCGATGAGGGCCAGATCCAGAATCCTTCCAGCAGGGACCCATGCCCTCTCCTCAGGACCATAACCCTCCCAGTCTACCAAGTATTGGATGCCCCTGCCCCTTCATTGCGAGCGGAGCCGTCGCCGGACTGTGTAGACAGGTCCACCATCAATGAAGCGTGGGGGAGGGGGCGGTGGTGTTACCGGGATCAGGGGACTCTCGTGCACCGGTTTGAGCTTGGAGACATGGAAGGTGAGATGTATCTTCATGGTCCTGGGCAGCAACAGCCGAACTGCCATTGGACTGATGACCTTCTGTACGGGGAAGGGTCCGATGTAGCGAGGAGCCAATTTGTGTGACTCCACCCGCAGTGGTAGGTCTCAAGCAGACAACCATACCTTCTGGCCGACATGGTAAACAGGTGCAGGGGTCCTCCACCAGTTAGCCCCAATAGCATAGCTGGTACTGGATTTCAGGAGTGCGGTGCGGGCCTGGGCCCACGTGCGGCGGACGTAGGCAAAAGCAGACGGGCAGGTGGCTTCTCCCTCCTGGCTGGCAAACAGAGGTGGTTGATAACCATACACACACTGGAAGGGTGAGAGTCTGGTGGCAGAACTGGTGAAGGAGTTGTGGGCATATTCCACCCAGAGCAGATGTTGAGCCCAGGCGTGGGGGTTGCGTGAAGCCACACACCTAAGTGCCTTCTCCAGTTCTTGGTTCATACGCTCTGTTTGGCCATTTGACTGTGGGTGAAACCCAGATGACAGACTGGCAGTGGCCCCGAGGAGGTGGCAGAATTCCTTCCAGAACCTGGTGGAGAACTGCGGTCCCCGGTTGGACACGATGTCCCTGGGCAGGCCGTGGACTCGGAAGATGTGTTCTAAGATGACCCGGGCAGTCTCCTTCGCAGTTGGCAGTTTAGGGAGAGGCACAAAGTGGGTCATCTTACTGAAGCGGTCCACGATGGTGAGGATGATCGTATTCCCTTCCGACGGGGGAAGACCAGTAACAAAATCCAGGGAGACATGGGACCAGGGACACATGGGTACTGGCAGGGGCTGGAGTAACCCGGCTGGGGGCTGACTGGGGGATTTGTGCTGGTTGCAAGTGGGGCAGGCTCTCACAAAATCCCGGATGTCCTTCCTCATTAACGGCCACCAGAACCGCCGAGACAGCAGATGGAGGGTGTGTGTGACCCCGGGGTGACAGGCCAGGCGGGAGTCATGTCCCCATTGAATGACCTGAGACCTCAGACCGGCTGGGACATAAAGACAGTTGGAGGGGCAACCGCTGGGGCTTGGCTGGTCCCTGATGGCTTCTCGAACCTGCTCCTCGATGTCCCAGGTCAGGGCAGCAATGACACAGGGGCTTGGGAGGATGGGTGTAGAGTCCTCCTTGGATGCATCATCCCTCTGAAACATCTGGGAGAGTGCATCGGGCTTGATGTTGCAGGAGCCAGGACGGTAGGAAAGGACAAAGTTGAAACGGGTGAAGAATAATGACCACCGGCGCTGGCGGGAGTTTAGCCTCCTGGCTGTCCAGATATACTCCAGGTTTTTGTGGTCTGTCCAGACCACAAACGGAACCCTAGACCCCTCCAACCAGTGGCGCCACTCCTCGAGGACGAGCTTGACAGCCAGTAGCTCGCGGTTGCCGATGTCGTAGTTGCTTTCTGCTGGGGTCAGTCTTCGGAAGTAGAAGGCACAGGGGTGCATTTTGCCATCCTCTGCTGCTCGCTGGGAAAGCACAGCCCCGACTCCCACGTCCGAAGCATCTACCTCCACCACAAACTGCCGCTCGGCGTCAGGCATCCGGAGGATGGGAGCTGAAGTGAAACAGGCCTTGAGGGTTTCGAAGGCTTTGTCAGCTGCTGCAGTCCATTGGAACAGCTGTTTGATGCTGGTCAGTGCGGTGAGTGGGGCTGCCACGGTGCTGTAGCCTCGGATGAATCTTCTATAGAAGTTGGCAAACCCCAGGAACTGCTGCAGTTTCTTACGGCTCTCAGGAACCTGCCACGATGTTACTGCCGACACCTTCGCAGGGTCCATTTGAATGCTGCCCTCAGTCACCACATATCCCAGGAACAAGACAGACTGAGCGTGGAACTCGCACTTCTCTGCTTTCACAAACAGCGAGTTCTCCAGCAGGCGGTGCAGGACCAACTGGACATGGTGAGTGTGTTCAGACAGGGTTTTAGAGAAGATCAAAATATCGTCCAAGTAAACGAAAACAAACTTGTTGAGCATGTCTCTGAGGATGTCGTTTACCAGCACCTGGAACACTGCTGGGGCATTGGTGAGACCGAATGGCATGACAAGGTATTCATAATGTCCCATCGGGGTGTTGAACGTCGTCTTCCACTCGTCGCCTTCTCTCACTCGCACCAGATGGTAAGCGTTCTGAAGATCCAGCTTGGTGAATACTGTGGCCCCTTGCAGCAGTTCAAAGGCGGAGGAGAGTAGTGGCAGAGGGTAGCGGTTCTTAACCGTAATGTCGTTCAAGCCCCGGTAATCTATGCATGGGCGAAGAGAACCATCCTTCTTGCCCACAAAGAAGAATCCAGCTCCAGCAGGAGAGGACAATGGACGGATTAGGCCAGCAGCCAGAGAGTCGTTTATGTAGTCCTCCATGGCCTTTCTTTCCGGGGCTGACAGGGAGTAGAGACGGCCCTTCGGGGGTGCGGTGCCTGGCAGGAGGTCAATGGCGCAGTCGTAAGGTCGGTGTGGGGGCAGAGACGTGGCCTTGGACTTGTTGAACACCTTTCTCAGGTGGTGATAGCAGACAGGAACCTTGGATATGTCGGGGGCGGAGCTGGTGGTCTCCTGGTTGGTTGGCAGGACGCCCCCCCCCTTAAGCAGGTCTGATGGCAGCCCCTTCCCCACTTTCGTATCGTGCCAGTCTCCCAGTCAAGTTGGGGGTTGTGTTGACGGAGCCACGGGTAGCCTAGGATGAGTGGTTGGCCGGGTGAGTGTAGGAGGTGAAACTGGATGGACTCCTGGTGGTTTCCTGACAGCAGCATAGTCACGGGGGCTGTGATGTGTGTCACTGTGCCGAGACGATGTCCACCCAGCGCTCGTACAGGAACGGGTGGAGTGAGATGGTGACGGGCCACACCCAGCTGCCGTGCGAACTCTGTGTCCATGATGTTAGCTTCGGCTCCAGAGTCCACCAGGGCGGCCAGGGCACAAGTGGTGTCGGGAAGCTGAAGGCGGAGCTGAAGCAGGGGTTTTCGGATGGAGGGAGACTGGATATGTGTCGAGCTCACCCGGATCTCCCCTACACCTGGTGAGCTCTGGCTTTTGCCGGGCAGGTGGTGACACGGTGGCCCCTTCTCTTGTCTGCGGATCTGAATACGGTGATCGATGTGTACAGCGAGGTCAATGGCCTCATCGAGGGTCGGGGGTTGCTCATGGGAAACGAGCTCATCTTTGATGTAGTCCGCCAAACTGTGGAGGAAGGTGTCCACCAGTGCCGCCATGTTCCACGAACTGCGCCTCGCCAGGGTACGAAAGTCGATGGAGTAGTCCGCCACCGTCCGGTTGCCCTGACGAATACTCATCAGTGCTCGTGACGCCTCTGTTCTTGACGAGCCCAGGTCGAACACCTTTAACATCTCCTCGGCGAAGGCACTGAAGGAGGCACAGGCCGGGGTCTGCCGGTCGAACTCTGCTGTCCCCCACAGCCGAGCCAGGCCGGTCAGGTGAGTGATGACATACCCCACCTTGGCTCCCTCCGTCAAGAAGGTCCTGGGCTGCAGAGAAAACTGGATACAGCAGCTGGTCAGGAATGGGCGGACCTGGTTTGGGTCACCATTGAAACGTTCCGGATTACCAATCTTCGGTTCCGGGTCACCAGGAGCTAGAAGCTGTGCCGCCAGGACTGGAGCCACTGGATTACAAGGAGAAGCCACGGCAGAGGGGCTTGGTGGTGCAGAAGCGGATGGGGTGGTGAGGTTGGTGAGTACTTGCATGACTTGAGTTATCTGATGCTGTTGGAACTGTTAGTTTGAACTGCTGTCGTTGTTGGTGGTCAAGCTGGAGCAGAGATGCAATGTCGCCGGACATCCGGTTTATGTCTCCTTCTGTGCGTTCCAGTCGCAGCAGGGCAGTCATTTCGGGCTCAATCCCCATGATGGTCAGATCGTTCTGTCAGGACAAACAGATGAGGACCCAAGAGCGCAAGTTAAATGTTGAATTTATTGATAGCAGGGGAAAGGGAATTGGGAGGATGTGTGTGTGAAGTCCAGTGGCAGGAAGACTGAGAGGCAAGGATGGCTGGTGGGAGCATGGTGGTGATGTCTGAGGTCTCCCATCCAAGTACTAACCAGGCCCAACCCTGCTTAGCTTCTGAGATCAGACATTGTCAGAGTGGTTTGGCTGCAAGCCCTTGATGTTCAGGCGGTTTCCTGGTGAGCAGGCTCTCAGCAGGCAGACAGGACAGGGCTGAAGAGTTGACGGAGTAGATGCCGAGAAAGACGATCTGACACTGAAGCTTGGGAGGACTGCAGTTTAAATATGCACAGGGAAGGGAGCAAGTGATAGGAACCAGCCAATGACAGCCACTGAAAGTCAAATGAGGGTTGATGATGTTAATAGACAGCAGGTGAGCCTGATGGGGAAGGAGCATGCGGGCATGGCAGGTAATACAGAGTGGAGAGGAGTGGAATGTTACCTGAAGAGAGGAAACCACAGGTAGGACCATGACACATACATGTGTGCACACACTGCCAGAGCTGGGTCAGAACACTACCATGCTGCTTTGTGGGGGCGGGAAGGAGTGTTATGATTAAAAAAAAAAAAAGACAATGGCTGTTTCTCAGTTCAGTCGTGTTTCATTTTGTAACATTCTACCAGGTGTTTATTCTACAGGTTCTACAAGTTAGTCAGTAAATCCAGTCGGTTGCTTCAGAGGCATTAGGTTTCGTAAGCGTTGTGGCAATAATACAATAATGCGTTGACAGAAAATGTCCTTTAGTATTTTTAAAAACAAATACTTCAGTACTTAAGTAACAATTTGACTGGACAACTTTCACTTGTATTTGAGTAACATTTGACCAGTGGGATCTGTACTTTGACTTAAGTAATGAACTTGGGTACTTTGTCCACCTCTGGCTTGAAAGATGCACGGTCCTTCACTTTGTCCAAGGACATGGAGGGGGAAAAAATATCAATCATATATACATACACACTAGCAGGTTGCCCGGGTTTTGCAAAATTCTGGGTTGCCCTCAGAATTCCATGTCAAATTTGGTGAAGATCGGTTGAGAAATGGTCATGTTAACCCAAGACGAACAAAAATCCAAACATCCACCACCCAGGAGCCCACCACCCCTGGGGTCCAAATATGGAATTTCTGAGTTCTGCCAAATTGTGGCTATCTCCTGTACCTACATGCCAAGTTTAGTGAAGATCTGTCGAGAGTTTGTGTTGACAGGAATGCTTTCACATTACGTTTAATGTAAAAGGTATTGAGGGAGAGGGTGGGTGGATGTTGTGCCCCCCCAGGGACCTCCATGGGGCCCGTACATTAATTTTGTTTATATCTGCAAATTTCCGGGTCATCCCTAGACCTACTTGCCAAATTTGGTGAAAATCTGTCGAGAAATGGCGACGTTAGCTCAGGACCAACGAACAAACAAACAAAAACTTTGCCGCTTATCATATACAATACCATTCAAAAGTTTGGGGTCACTTTAAAATGTCCTTATTTTTGAAAGAAAAGCACTGTTCTTTTCAATGAAGATCCCTTTAAACTAATCAGAAATACACTCTATACATTGCTAATGTGGTAAATGACTATTCTAGCTGCAAATGTCTGGTTTTTGGTGCAATATCTCCATAGGTGTATAGAGGTCCATTTCCAGCAACTATCACTCCAGTGTTCTAATGGTACAATGTGTTTGCTCATTGCCTCAGAAGGCTAATGGATGATTAGAAAACCCTTGTACAATCATGTTAGCACAGCTGAAAACAGTTTAGCTCTTTAGAGAAGCTATAAAACTGACCTTCCTTTGAGCAGATTGAGTTTCTGGAGCATCACATTTGTGGGGTCGATTAAATGCTCAAAATGGCCAGAAAAATGTCTTGACTATATTTTCTATTCATTTTACAACTTATGGTAGTAAATAAAAGTGTGACTTTTCATGGAAAACACAAAATTGTCTGGGTGACCCCAAACTTTTGAACGGTAGTGTAGATATATAATGTGTACATCCCTGTGTCTGAAATCGCTCCCTACTCACTATATAGGGCACTATATAGTGGGGACGCCATTTTGTAGTGCTGTCCGAAACCTATATAGTGCACTCAAAAGTATCCCACAATGCATCACAAAATGTAGTGTACAGCCGATGGTCACTAACCAAAGCAATATATCCCATCATGCATTGCAGTCACGCTGAAAGAAATCAAATCAAAAGTCTCAAATTTGATTTAATAAAAGGCAGCGGCAAAGAAGAAAGAATTCAGCCTTGATTTAAAAAAAAAACAAAGATGCAGCAGACACAAAGTCCTTTGTATTTATTAATGTGGGAAATACGCTCAGTATAATATGGATTTATTACAAAAATGCACGCATGTATTTATTTTGAAAACTCACCAGCTGACTGATCGGGCACGTTTTGATTGTGTGACGGACTACTGTCCGAAAGCGGGGTTTTTTTTTACTCTTCTCATTTTACCAATGAGCTCGCTATATAGGAATTCACTATGCAGGGAGTAGTGAACGAGCGAGCGATTTCAGACGCAGGGTGTGCGTTCATAAAATGACACTTTCACACTTAGTACAATTTAAAAATAAATAAAAATCCCTAAAATATATCTTTGAAAGTTCACCTCAGGTCACTGTGATGAGATCTATAGTAGATCCTTTAACGCGGTTTCTGCAGGTACGTGCTGGAGTGTCCGTACTGTGGCATCATCTACCGGAGCAGGCAGTACTGGGTGGGGAATCAGGACCCCGAGAGCACTGTGGTGCGCAGTGAAGTCAAGCACGTCTGGCAGGGGGTGAGTCTTTCTTTCTTTCTTTCACAGGCGATTGCTCTAAGACAACGAGGGAGGCTCAGCCTCCTCTAAAAATGACGAACATCGTGTAGGATGAATTGCGCTAGGCTTATGTTATAGCCGACCTTATAACATTGCTATTTCAGATCCAGAATCATAGAAATATATGTGCTCAACCCACTACAGTGCGAAATCATTCTGTTATAACTTTCCCCAGTTCGCCTAATGTGTGCGTGAGTTTTTCCCCCTCGTGACAACGCGATGCAGCCCAGCCTCAGTGGATTGGGAGCTATGTGCTTGTCAATCTCAAAATGCAAGACGATTATTGGACAAATACTGCGAAAATGCCCGCCCACAGAGTCTCACGGACTCCCAGCCTCAATGGACTTCAACGGCATTTGGGAGCTATGCGCTTTTCAATCTCAAAATGCAAGACGGTTATTGGACAAATACTGCGAAAATGCCCGCCCACGGACTCCGAGCCTCACATGGGAGGGACATGGCAGTTTCCGCGAGGAGACTGGTGATTGGTGAAAGCGGCCGGATATTTTCTTTGATTGACAGCTCGTTTCAACTATAGACAGGCAGCGGTACAGTGTTGCCAGATTGGGCGGTTTTAAGTGCTTTTTGGTGGGATTTGAACATATTTTGGGCTGGATAACGTCAGCAGTATCTGGCAACATCAGTTCAGTCCCATGCGGATTCGCAAGTGCTGTGGTGTATTGTAAGAGATCGGCCCAGGCTTACATTTCGATTTCATTCATTACATACGGTTTCTACCAGCTTTTTTAATTTGTATATATTTTCATTGTAAATAAAGTGTAAATATAGTGTTGTCAAGTTTGCTATCTTAGTTCCAGAAATTTCGTTTATTTGAGTGACTGAACTTGAACTTGAGGGGGCTAGTCAGCTAGCAAGAAAGCTGCGCACGGATGCCAAGCATTGCTGATTTAATTTTGGCGAAGCCATTTGCCAGTCTTCCTTTCGAGGAAAAAATTAAAATTAAAGAGCAGGGTAGACCAACGCCTCAAATTGACTTGGTGAAAAAGGTAGGGAATAATACTCGTTCCTTTCAGCTCTCCTGGTACGAGAAAGTGAATTGGTTAACAGCAAGTGACCCACATCAACAACAGTAAATAAGCTACTTTAGTAATATGTCATGGATGGACCAAAAATATAGAATCTATTTAAAATGTTTATGCTGAGTATATTATATTGGAATATATATTTCTCTGGATATGAATTAAACACAGCTACAATTTGGAAAACATTTTTAAACAAAAACACAGCCGAGAACATTTCACACTACAGACCTGGATTAAAAGTGAAGGGTTATCAAAATTGTCAATAAAACATTTCTCATTGGAAAACATTTTTAAACAAAAACACAGCCGAGGTCAATTTTGAAACAACATGCAACAATTTTAAAATATAAAATATTAAAATATCCCCCCCCCCAACACCACCATCATGTATATTGGACAGTAGGCTAATGGGCCAAAAGAACCTGTTATTTCACAGTTTGTGACACTGCCAACAATCAGCCAGATCAGAGGCAAGAGTATGGGCAAAATTGATGTGTTTTTTCTTTTAAAATCTGGAAATATCGTAACCGACCAGCCTCCCGTTTGAAAGACTACCAGCCGCCACTGCTTTCTTTCTTTCCCTTTCCTCTTATACGTATTTGTACCAGTAGGAAAACCTCAGCACAGACGACTGTGACGTCGCCGCGATTCGAAATTCGGGTCTCCTGATGACAGAGCGAGCACTGGGAGCATAATTGTTCCTGTTACACTGATCTAAGATCTGAAATGATAAACGTGTGGTCCGTTGCTCAGTAGTGATCAGACCACGTTTAAAACCACTCTCTGAACTGTCTCTCCAGTCGGAAGCTTTCCAGACAGACCACCAGAACGCGGCCCAGCGGGTGTTAGACGGAGTAAACTATGTCCTCCAGTCTGTCTCCGAGTACAGCTCCGGTCCCACCAAAGCAGTCACAGCCTGGATCACAGATCAGGTGGCTCCGCCCTATTGGAGGCCGGATGCCGAAATTACAGTAAGTTAAACCTCCACTTGATCACAGCGTAACTCGGGAGGAGTGACCCAACCTGATGTGGAGTGAAAATGTGACTGATGATGCACTCCTCATCCAAACAGCATTGATATTTCTGACTAAAGTGTATTTCTATAGCGTTTACACAAGATGAATGAAAAAGCTGGATTTGGAATTAACCAGCAAATTGAGCTGAAAAAATTTTGAAAAGCTTATCCTCAGCCATAATGTTCCCGTTCTGAAGGAATGCCACGGCTGTAAGCGGGTGTTCGAGGAGGCCGAGAGGAAGCACCACTGTCGTGCTTGCGGTGAGGGTTTCTGTCAGGCCTGCTCCACCCGCAGCATGCCTGTGCCGGAGAGGGGCTGGGGCAGGAACCCGGTGCGAGTTTGCGACGCCTGCCATCAGCAAGGAGGAGCTCCACAAACCATCCAGGGTAAGAATACAAGCCTCAGGCTCTGATATTAGAGGGATGAATAGTAGCATTAATGCTGGGATCAGCCTACAGGAACTCTGGGACGCCCTGATGAAAAATCTGGCATGTCGGAATATTTTGTATTTTCTTGTCTGTTTTTCTCCAATATGTTTGATAAGAGCCATGATTGGCAGTTTATTGACCCTCCTCCCTAATGTTAAAGATGATTGGTCGAGGTCAAATTTGTAACGTTGAGTCTCCCGAACAAAACGCAGCGTCGTCTGATCCCAGTACGAGTCTTGCCAATGTAGCACGATCCCAAATGGTGCACTGTATGAGGCTTCAATCAGCTGAAGCTTTGTTTCCTTTTTTGATCGAATTCGACTGTATGTGTTTGCATTGCGTCATGGTATCTTTCGCTGACCCGTTGTTCCCTGCAGTGGCACAGACGGAGCCCAAGGCACTTGTGGCGCGCAGGGTGACGGAGATGGCGCAGTCGACGCTGGATATGGTCTCGAATGCGGTCGACTACCCTCTCTGTAAGTGTGTGAAATGCACAACATGGCTGCGATCATGCTTTTGCTTCAGGACTTGCTTATTTTGATTCACTAATTCTAAAACATGAAAATCTGGAGATTTATAAAACTAAAACCTTTAAATATGCTACGTTACTGCAGTTACTGTAGCTCCATTTCCTGTATCGTTTTTTTGAAGGAAAAAAGTTTCCTCTGCAGTTCTTGTATGTGCAAGAATGAGTCATGTGGGTGTGACTTCTTATCTCAATCCTCTGAATCCTCTGGATTATTATTATTTATATCTCAGTGCTCATTTGAGACAAAATGTTATTGCCCTCATAATTGATTCTGCTCTGCATAAAGTTATAAAGGGAATGCGATATGCTAGTAATGAAATACAGTGGATATAAAAAGTCTACACACCCCGTTAAAATGATCGGTTTTTCTGATGTAAAAAAATGAGATCACGATAAATAATTTCAAAACTTTTCCCACCTTTAATGTGACCTATAACCTGTACAATTAGGCGGGAATTTTTTTTTTTTTTAAATGTACAATTAGTTGGTTGCAGAAGTGTTTACACCCTTAAACTAATACTTTATTGAAGCAGCTTTTGGTTTAATTCGAGCATTCAGTCTTTTTGGGTTCAAACCTGCCATCAGTTAAAATGACTCTGATTAACCCCAAATAAAGTTCAAACTCCGTCTCGTCCTCCAGCAAAAGCCAGGGTTCACAGAGAGCTTACAAAGCATCAGAGGGATCTCACTGTTGAAAGGTATCAGTCAGGAGAAGCGGACAAAAACATTTCCACGGCATTAGATATACCATGGAGCACAGTGAAGACAGTCATCAAGAAGTGGAGAAAACATGGGACAACAGTGATGTTACCGAGAACTGGACGTCTCTCCAAAACTGATGAAAAAAGACAAGACGAAAACTGGTCAGGGAGGCTGCCGAGAGGCCTACAGCAACACTGAAGGAGCTGCAGGAATTTCTGGCAAGTACTGGTTGTGTACTACATGTGACAACAATCTCCCGTATTCTCCATATGTCTGGACTATGAGGTAGGGTAAAAAAAAAACATCCAGGCCAGCTAAAAATACATCAACTCTGGTTCTGGTCTGATGAAACCAAGGTTGAACTTTTTGGCCACAATTCCAAAAGGTATGTTTGGTGCAAAAACAACACTGCGCATCACCAAAAGAACCCCATACCCACGGTGAAGCATGGTGGTGGCAGCATCATGTTTTGGGGTTGTTTTTCTTCAGCTGGAACAGGGGCTTTAGTCAAGGTGGAGGGAATTATGAACAGTTCTAAATACCAGTCAGTTTTGGCCCAAAACCTTCAGGTGTCTGCTAGAAAGCTGAAGATGAAGAGGAATTTCATCTTTCAGCACGACAATGACCCCAAAAAGTTTTGGAACGGCCCAGCCAGAGCTCAGACCTAAATCCAACTGAAAATCTGTGGGGTGACCTGAAGAGGGCTGTGCACAAGAGACGCCCTCGCAATCTGACAGATTCAGAGCGCTTTTGCAAGGAAGAGTGGGCAAATATTGCCAAGTCTAGATGCGGCAGGCTGATAGACTCCGACCCAGAAGACTGAACACTGGAATTAAATCAAAAGGTGCTTCAAGAAAGTATTAGTTTAAGGGTGTGCACACTTATGCAACCAGCTTATTGTACATTTTTAATGTTTTATGTTTTTCCCCCCGAAAAGATTTGTTTGTTTTTCAATTGAATTATACAGGTTATAGGTCACATTAAAGGTGGGAAAAGTTTTGAAATTATTTATCATGGTCGCTTTTTTAAATTTTTTTAATTAAACATCAGAAAAACCAATCATTTTAACAGGGTGTGTAGACTTTTTATATCCACTGTATGAATGATGGTCGGATTCTTCAACATGGTCCTTGTAGAAAACCCAGTGTAATCTTTGCAAAAGTTCAAACAAATTTATGACGCACTCCAGAGAAGTAATGTAATGAGCTCCTGATGTGATTTTATAAATGTGATATATCTGAAGTAAAATGGATTCAAATCTTATATTTTGGTTGTCAATGATTTCTGAATCTGCTCAACAACCCAGAAACAAGGGTTTTTAAAAATAATAATAATAATAATAATAACCAGTGACTAAAAGTATTTTTAGGAAGTTATTCGACCTGCTGTTGTATTTCTTGTGCACCTTCTTGATCGTGACAGTGATGTGTTTAGCTCCAGTGGACTCTGGACTGTTAGATACTGCAGGCTGCATGAAGCTGAAGTTTGGGCTTTGTTGTATAAACCTGGAGGCAAAACCGGCATGAATAATCGACATGACCAACTCGAACCAATCACAATACTGACTTCCATCCTTGTGTCATCACTGCAGGTTTCGTAAAGGGAGTGGCGCGACCTGACTACTGGGTACCAGACCATGAGATCACTCAGTGCCATCAGTGTGCCAAGGCGTTCAGCTCGAGCGTGCCCAAGCACCACTGCCGTGCATGCGGTCAGGGGGTGTGTGCTGGCTGCTCGGCTCAATGCCGCCCCGTGCCGTCTCGTGGCTGGGATCATCCGGTGAGGGTGTGTGATGCCTGTGCCACCCAGTTAGACTCCCAGTGACTCCAGAAATCATGGCTCTGAAACACAAAAAGCGGAAAGTGTCCGATTGAGCTCGGAGACTTCAGTGTAGTACACTCACATCTTATCTGAAGGTGTTAACCTTAAACATCAGTCAAAAGATGTCCCTGAATGCCACGCTGAGAGGCTGAGTTAATCAGCAGCTTGTAAATGACTGTCCTTTTATTTTGCAGACAGTCGGGGAAACCATTCGGTGCAGGTTTATTTCCTGTACTTTTCCAAAACCTCCCCATGTGCATCGTCCGACAGCACGGGCTCTGACGTTTATTACTCTCAACACTACAGGCTGCAGTTTAGTGTTCATAAAGAACATTCAGGAGGATCAAGTAGAGCAAAAGTTCCCACTGTGAACATCATGTGGTGGGTGTGGCACTTTATAGAAAAGGGTCACGTAAAGACTCCACCCACTAAAAATCAGGTACTTGCTGCCTTTTTACACAAACGATCTGCTCGTTTCTACACCATGCAAACATTTAATATCTCATCTCATCTCATTATCTCTAGCCGCTTTATCCTTCTACAGGGTCGCAGGCAAGCTGGAGCCTATCCCAGCTGACTACGGGCGAAAGGCGGGGTACACCCTGGACAAGTCGCCAGGTCATCACAGGGCTGACACATAGACACAGACAACCATTCACACTCACACCTACGGTCAATTTAGAGTCACCAGTTAACCTAACCTGCATGTCTTTGGACTGTGGGGGAAACCGGAGCACCCGGAGGAAACCCACGCGGACACGGGGAGAACATGCAAACTCCACACAGAAAGGCCCTCGCCGGCCCCGGGGCTCGAACCCAGGACCTTCTTGCTGTGAGGCGACAGCGCTAACCACTACACCACCGTGCCGCCGCCAACATTTAATATAATTATTTAAAAAAAAATTGCACTGAGTTTTGCAGACCTGGCAGCCTTTATGCATTTTTATGTCGAAGCTCAGCAGTTTATCCCCCCCCAGTACGCTGCTACACGTTCTCGCTCATAAATACACGAGAGAGCAGCCGCCTTTTATTCCTACAATAAAAAGAGACTGATTAGCTCATGGAAATATGAATCTGGAATGATTGGTCAGTGTGTGCATGTGGTTTTTTTTTTTGAACGCTTCAAAATCAAGCCCCGCCCCTTTTCCGTCATCTCAAATGGAGTTCTGAAAGATGCGACTCCACTCAGAAGATCGCCAACAGTAAAATGGTCGGTCAGTGCGTTCACAGAAATCCGAGCACAGGATCTGAGACTCTGAATAGATTTAGTGTAAAGTTTTTCGTGTTAGTTGTTAACACTTGGCTGAATGCTGTTCTATGACTTTTTTTTTTTTTTTACATTTAATCAGATTTCCAGTGAAGAAATGCATCAAGTCCAGAGCCCTTTGTGTGGCCAAGTTGGCGCGCTTGATGACCACAGGAAAATAACTTTCGTTCTTAGTGCTTGAATGTGTTTGATGCAGCAGCGCTGTGTCACCAGGCCTGCATTCAACACAGCACGAATTTATGCAATTCATTCTTACAAGAGCTACAATTAATACAGCTGCTTTTAAAAAAAAAAAATTAAATATGCGCGAACGTCTGGTCCGTCACCGTCTCCTGTCGACGTCATTTAGTGTGTGTGGTTTTTTTTTTATTTCTAATCATATTTCACTGTCAGCCAGTGACTTGGAAGCCTTCATGCGTTAAAGTCTGTGAAAAACCTTCTGAATGAGCGTTTAGAGAATAGGGAGAGAAACTGATATTTAACGCTGAGAAAACTCAATTTCTTTACTTCTCTTGAAGATTTCGCCTGCATAATGGACATGCAGTCGGCTTCAGAATTACTGCCGCCGTTGGGGAAGAAATGCCTTTGTGGGTAACCTCGCACTGAACATCCCTGTATTTCAGCAATATCCCATGAACACGAGTGTTGTGTTGGCTATCAGCAAGTCTGTGCACGAGGTTACAATAATTCTAGCGCGTGGTTTTGCTTGTGTATAAAATTTAGTTTTCCGAAAATACTTTCATCCAATGGAAGGTTCCGTTTCAGTCACGATTCCGTATAAATATCAAGACGTTTTCTTCCTACCTAATCTTGTCCCTCTTTAACAAGGGTGCCAATAATTCTGGAGCAATTATCAGAAGGCAGCTGCAGACGTGGGCAGCACTGTAACTGGAATTAAATCGCAGTGGATGCGAACTTAAAAAAAATAAAATAAAAAATAATAACGTGACTGTGAAGATCAGGAAGGTATGGGAACATCTTACCATCTCACAGAAGCTGAAGATGTTTTAATAAGGCAAGAGATGACATTTAGCCGAGCAGTTAGTCCAGGAAAAGCAGGAGTGTTCTCATAATTCGTCATTAATAGTGACGTTTTACACAAGTTCTGTTTTGATGCCAGTTTTATGCGCACAAAGTTAAAAAGTAGAATTTGATGTCCAAGCTCTTACTTGTTTTTGGAGTTAACGTATTGCCCATACGCCTCAAAAACGCATCCTGAGATCTGATGACGATGCCACTACTTCATATTTCTCCTCGACCATGCCATGTCCAGGTCTGTGTGGTCAGGTGGATTTAGTTTTGATGTTCAGATCATCTCCTGGATCTCTAACGTGTCTCGACTACAGACAAGTAGGAAGTTTGTGTTTGCATATATTTTTAATGAGCCCAGCTCATTAATTTTATGATCTCGGCTCTCGGTCTATATCTGTATTGCACTTTAGCTAGTTATTTAATCTTTTTTCTGCTGTTATAGAACGAAATATCATAACCATAAATGCATTACACTATGTGACACAATCATATAACAGAAATTGAATTTATTTATTTATTTCGAACATGTATAAAAATGCATGTAACTATTTGTACATACAAAAGAAAGAAAATGAGAAAGTGACAAAAAAAAGAAGAAATAAAATAAAGAGCTAAGACATTACAATACACCGCACATTCTTCGAAAAAGGAGTGGGAAGAAGTACAATACTTTTTTTAATTTCCCACCCCTTTTTAACTACCCCGAAATCCAAACTGCATTAATACACCTATAAAAATATATACCATATATACACTTCATGAATATCTATATAAATATATAATTACAAAAATAAATATATACACATACCATATATATATATCAATATTTAATTACAAAATTAAATATATACTACATTCCATATATACACTTCATAAATATCTATATAATTACAAAAATATATATATACTATATACCATATATATACTTCATAAATATCTATATAAATATATAATTACAAAAAATATATATATACTATATACCATATATGCACTTCATAAATATCTATATAAATATATAATTACAAAAATAAATATCTACTACATACCTATCCCTGTAAATATGAAGATATAAACTATCCCCATAAATAAATATATACCATATACACCATATACTAAGTTAGTTCTAATATAACAATCAACCCTATTCTATTTATCCCTCATCATTCTCCATTAACATACTTCCTCTTCTATATACTTGTTTAAAAATATTTTTTGTACCTTTTTTTAAACAGATTTATATTTGCACTTTGTTTTATTTCTGTCTCCAGTCTGTTCCATAAAGTCACCCCACAGCTCGATACGCACATGCTTTTCATATTTGTTCGAACCTTTGGTTTTTTAAAATTTACCGTAGGTCTCCCCTTAGATTATATCCCCCCTCTCTCACTAAACATTCCTTGTATATTTTTTGGCAATAGATTCTTTCTCGCTTTGTACATTATTTGTGCTGTTCTGAATTTGACCAGATCCATAAATTTCAACATGTGTGTTTATGAATAGTGAGTTTGTGTGATCTCTGTATCCTGTTTTATTTATTGTCCTTATTGCTCTTCTCTGTATTGTACATATCGGCTGCAGGGTGGTTTTGTCGGTGTTTCCCCAGACTTCGACACAGTAAGTCAGATATGGCAAAAATAATGAGTAATATAGAGTATGCAAAGATTTACAATCAAGAATATCTTTTGTTTTCCACAGTGTAGCCGAGCACTTTGCCAGTTTTGCTCGTACGTATCCTACATGAGGTTTCCAGCAGACTTTATGATCCAAAATCACACCAAGAAATTTGATTTCCTGTACCATTTCTATCTTAGTATTGTCTGTTATCAATTCTACATTACAATCTATTTTGTGTCTCCCAAACAACATGATCTTTGTTTTGCTTAGATTTAATGATAATTTATTTTTGTCAAACCATAGTTTTAGTTTATTTATTTCAGTTGTGATTGTCTCTAAAGTCTGCTGCAAATTCTCACCGGAACAAAAAATATTAGTGTCATCTGCAAACAAAACAAATTTCAGTACTTGCGAAATTCTACTTTTGTCATTGATATATATTATGAATAATTTCGGACCTAATATTGACCCCTGTGGTACCCCGCATGTAATGCTCATGAAATCAGATTTATGGTCACCTTATCTGCACAAACTGTTGCCTGTTTCTTAGATAGCTCGACAGCCAGCTCCACCCAACTCCCCTAACACCACACTTTTCTAGTTTACTTAATAATATACTATGGTCAATGGTATCGAATGCTTTTTTTAGGTCCACAAATACTCCAATTGCTATTTTTTTATTGTCTATACATTTTGTGATTTCCTCTATTAGTTCCATTAGTGCCATCGATGTTGATCTGTCCGTTCTGAATCCATATTGACTGTCTGTAAGGAGGTTGTGTTTTTCAATGAATTTGTCCAGTCTATCTGAAAAAAGTTTTTCGAGTATTTTGGAGAATTGGGGGAGTAAAGATACAGGCCTGTAGTTTGTGAAATGGTGTCTATCTCCGGTTTTAAACAATGGTATCACTTTTGCAATTTTCATTTTGTCTGGAAATGTACCTGATTGAAAACATAAATTGCAGATGTGGGTGAGTGGTTTCACAATTCCCTCAATAACTGTCTTTACTGTTAACATGTCTATATCATTCCAGTCTGCAGAGGTTTTGTTTTTACATTTTCTTACAATTTGGATAATTTCTTCCTCATCAGTTGCAGTTAGAAAAATTGTACTTGGATTTCTGTCCCCCATATCTTCTATTTCCCCACATTGTGTTGTCTCGGGTTCCTTTATTTTTGCCGCTAAATCTGGTCCCACATTTACAAAGAATTGGTTAAAACCATTCACCACATCCTCCATATTATTTATGGTCTTGTCATTTTCAGTGTAGTACTCCGGGTAATTTGTAGTTTTGGATCCATTTCTCACAATACCATTTAGTACAGTCCATATACCTTTAATATTGTTTTTATTTTTCTCCACTAATTTATTATAATAGTCTTTCTTACATATCCTCATAATATTAGTTAATTTATTTTTATATTTTTTATATTTTTCCTCAGCCTCTATAGTTCGATGCTTTAAGAATTGTCTGTATAATATATTTTTCTTTTTGCAGGCATTTTGTAGCCCCTTGGTGACCCACGGACTATTTGTATATTTATGTATATTACTGTATTTCTTTATAGGACAATTTTTATTATATAGTTCATTGAATATTATTAAAATTCCTCATACGCTTTATCAACATCTTTTTCTTTATAAACTACATTCCAGTCCTGTATCATTAAGTCATTTTTTAGTGCAATCATGTTTTCTTCAGTTTTCACTCTTATATATTTATAATTTTTAGTATCCTTTTTCTTGCTATAATTACAGTAATATACATTAAAAATAGGTAGGTGGTCACTGATGTCTGTTAATAGTAGTCCACTCTCTGTATTATTTTCCATGATATTAGTAAACATATTATCTATTAAAGTGGTGCTGTGAGAAGTGATCCTGCTTGGTCTGGTAATAGTTGGATACAGTCCCATACTGAACATTGAGTTAATGAACTTTTCTGTCATTTTATGTTTCTTATGATTTAAGAGGTTGATGTTAAAATCACCACAGATGTACATGACCTTCTGAGTTGATTTTATAAACATACTTTCCATCCAATCTATAAAAACTTCTATGCTTGATCCAGGAGATCTGTATATACAGCTCACTATTATATTTTTCATTTTTTCACAACATATTTCTATTGTAATACACTCCATCCAATCATCAACAGCTACCGTCATTTTATTATTAATTTTATATTCCAAACTATTATCAACATATATTGCCACTCCCCCTCCTCTTTTGTTCTTTCTGTTGATATAATTAAGTTCATACCCGTTCAGCTCAAAATCTACGCCCATCTCATCATTGATCCAAGTTTCTGATATGGCTATTATATTGAATGGAGTATTGAACTGACTGAGATATTCCTTCATTTTATGGAAATTGGCATATAGACTTCTGGTATTGAAATGAATAATTGATATCTTATTTCCTTCTCTGATCGTTGCATTGTATTGATTTTCAGTGTAATACCGGCAGCTGATATTGATGTTGCTGAAAAGATTATTTTCCAGATCAATGTTATTTTCCATATCTTGTGTTTTATGCTCAGTATAAAGGAAAGTGTCCAGTTCTTGTGTCCAGTGTCCAATCCTTGTGTCATGATTGAAAGTTGCTTTGATTGGCTCCCTCAGAATTTGTCCAGTTCCCCAATATTTCAGATGACCAGGATCTTGGCCTCTTCTGGAGATCCCTTCAGCTTTATAAATATCTTGCAGTTTTGTGTCCAAGTGTTTTGGATTTTCCCCTGTTTCCTCAGGAGTCTCGCCTTTCTTGCAATGTCTGCATTTTTTTTTTTTGTTAAGTGCTCATTTAAAAAAATGTCTGAGCCTTTCAGTTTCCTCCCTTGTTTATATATATAATTATATAAAGCCAGTCAGTTACTCAGTTCAGCAGAAGACAGAATCATCCAATTATAACCACTTTAACAATTGTCTGCCTGTATAATCATCTGCTTTGTCAAGTCTCACACGATTGGGGCAGGTTCGTTCATGACCAACACCGCACCAAAGTAGCTTTGTTTAAACGAAACAGCACAAAGGTGTCCGAGTTCATGAGAAGAGTGATTTCAGAGTGTTGGTAGACCTTGCCTTGGACAATGTGTGATGTTTAAAATGGTCTTCTATGGAAGCCGAGAGAGGCCCTTCATATAATCCTTTTTTAATTCACCTTGTTATCCCGAGATAACGACATTATTAATTCAGGATTTTGAGAAAACAAAACCGTTATTTCGAGATCTCGAGAAAACAAAACAATTATTTCATGATCTCGAGTAAACAGCTGAGAAATGGTTCATTCAGGTGCGCCAAGAGACTTGTGATATGCTGACTTTGGGGCTATTTCTTATTCTGTATAGACGCAACTTTGGTCATTAGAATGTCTGGAATAATCGATCACCTAATAAGGCAATATTTTGATCAGGGGTTGACACAGGGAGAGATGGAATACTTGAATGATCGGATGATACACGGCAGGTGAAACAAGCCATCCTTAAGCTGCGAAAACAGAAAAAAAACATCCGAGAAATTGCTACAATATTAGGAGTGGCAAAATCTACAGTTTGGTACATCCTGAGAAAGAAAGAAAGAAAGAAAGAAAGAAAGAAAGAAAGAAAGAAAGAAAGAAAGAACTGGTGAACTCCATCAATGCAAAAAGACCTGGACACTCACAGAAGACAACAGTGGTGGATGATCGCAGAATAATTTCCATGGTGAAGAGAAACCTCTTCACAACAGCCAACCAAGTGAACAACACTCTCCAGGAGGTAGGCGTATCAATATCCAAATCTACCATAAAGAGAAGACTGCATGAAAGTAAATACAGAGGGTTCACTGCACGGTGCAAGCCACTCATAAGCCTCAAGAATAAAAAGGCTAGATTGGACTTTGCTAAAAAACATCTAAAAAAGCCAGCACAGTTCTGGAAGAACATTCTTTGGACAGATGAAACCAAGATCAACCTCTACCAGAATGATGGAAAGAAAAAAGTATGGCGAAGGCGTGGTACAGCTCATGATCCAAAGCATACCACATCATCTGTAAAACACGGCAGAGGCAGTGTGATGGCTTGGGCATGCATGGCTGCCAGTGGCACTGGGTCACTAGCGTTTATTGATGATGTGACACAGGACAGAAGCAGCCGGATGAATTCTGAGGTATTCAGAGACATACTGTGTGCTCAAATCCAGCCAAACTGATTGGTCGGCGTTTCATAATACAGATGGACCATGACCCAAAGCATAAAGCCAAAGCAACCCAGGAGTTTATTAAAGCAAAGAAGTGGAATATTCTTGAATGGCCAAGTCAGTCACCTGATCTCAACCCAATTGAGCATGCATTTCACTTGTTAAAGACTAAACTTCAGACAGAAAGGCCCACAAACAAACAGCAACTGAAAACCGCTGCAGTAAAGGCCTGGCAGAGCATTAAAAAGGAGGAAACACAGCGTCTGGTGATGTCCATGAGTTCAAGACTTCAGGCAGTCATTGCCAACAAAGGGTTTTCAACCAAGTATTAGAAATGAACATTTTATTTACAATTATTTAATTTGTCCAATTACTTTTGAGTCCCTGAAATGAAGGGATTGTGTTTAAAAAATGCTTTAGTTCCTCACATTTGTATGCAATCATTTTGTTCAACCCACTGAATTAAAGCTGAAAGTCTGAACTTCAACTGCATCTGAATTGTTTTGTTCAAAATTCATTGTGGTAATGTACAGAACCAAAATTAGAAAAATGTTGCCTCTGTCCAAATATTTATGAACCTAACTGTATGTTAAACAACTTGGAACATGGCACCTTTAGTGGCAGACCATCCAATTATTAGGTGAGCAAAAGTACAGGAACACATGATGGTCTTAAAGTAAACACCACTGAATATTTGGTTCCATTTCCTTTCCTTCCAATAACTCCTCAATCCAGAGATCCACAGACACATCACCAAACTGCTGCATTCTTCTTCTGTGATGCTTTTCCAGATTTTTAGTGCAGCTTCTTTCAGTTGTTGTTTTTGTTTTGGTGGTTTTCTCCCTTCAGTCTCCTCATCAGGAGGTGAAATGCTGCTCACCTACCTTTACCTGTAGATTCCTCCACAAAACGGACGTTGCCGTTACAGAGGCGACTTGAAACGTTTCCTTATCAAGTCGGCGAACATATCTTGTGATTGAGTCATTCTTTTCACCTGATCACTGGAAACTCCAAGGAGTTCACTGACTGATGTGATCGTCATTGCTCAGGTTAGTCACTAATCAGATGTCGTGGTGGACAGTGACGAGCCGTCACAGCCAGTTGCATATTTTTCGACCTCAGTCTGGCAGACCACTGGGGGATTCATCCCTTGATTCGCATGATGGATGATGCGGCATGGGGGTTCAACTGTCAACAACATTAAAAATATGCTTAAATGATTTTTCCATGGGAGGGTTTTCTCCCGTTTTGGGTTGAGACACCATCTCTTGTCTCACGGTTCTCTGGTAACTGGAGCTGTGCACTTTTTCCCGTTGTCAGATGAATGATCATCTGCGAAACTACCTTGTTCTCAGTACCACAACACCAGTCCTTCGATGCCCCCCACTGGAACTACAACTACCCGTGAGGAGTAGAGGGATTTTATATCGGGGTTTACTCCCCTAGATCCGCCATGTTCAGTATTAACAGGGTAACCTCACGTAGGATGTGGCTCTTTACCATGCACGGACGGTCATTCACACATGAAGAGGCTATAGTTTTCACATCCTATGGTGATGGATTGTTGGGGACCAGTCTGGGACGCTATTAGAAGGCCATCCAGGAAAGGTACTACCCCTCCCCATTTACTCCTTTACCCCAGTTGGGTCAAAGTCCAGTGATTGATTTGTCCAGTATAAAAACTTCCATTTCCCCCCCTTGGTGAAGTCCTTTGTGTTGCTGCATGATGAAGTTCCTCCCAATTAGATTGGATGAATTTCTCTACAAATTGTCATACAATGTTTCTGTTGACTTCTGAATTCATTCTGCTGCTGACATTAGGAGTTCTACCATCAATAAAGGTTAGGGAGTCCGTTCCAGAAGCAGCCATGAAAGCCCAAGCCATGACACGACCTCCAACATGCTTGACCCATGAGCTTATATGTTTTAGATCCTGAGCAGATCCTTTCTTTCTCCACAGTTTGTCTTTTCCATCACTTTGGTAGGGGGTAATCTTGGTTCCAGAACTTTTCTGAAGTTGTTTGAGTTATTTTCTGAAGTGTGATTTGCATCTTGTGGTATGCCTTTTATATTCCTGCTCTCTAAGTCTTCTTTGAACAGTGGATTGAGATACCTTCACCCCTGCCTGATGGAGGTTGTTTGTGAGGTCACTGATTCTTTTGGGGTTTACACCAGTGGTTTCTTTATTTTTCAGGACAATTGTATTGGCTCTGATTTGATCTGATTTTCCTTTTTTTTCTCCACTTCAAAATGGCTTGCTGTTCTTGTATAGACAGCTCTCTGGTCTTCATGTTGGTTTCATAAATGCAGCCTTTGCATGTTCCAGTATTTTTGATTGCTTGAAAAATGTGTGGGTTCAGACAAATGGTCCCAGTTTGAAGTCGTTTTACACATCCTGAAGTAGTTATGGGCTAAAGAAAGTACAGTCTTTTTAAATCTGTTTTTATTCATCAGGGATTAAATAACTTCTATCAACAACCGCAAGTGACCCCCACCCCACCCCCAAAAAAAACACATTTCAATAAAATGTTTTCATAGTCTTTTTTTATATTATATAATTGTGATATTTTTGTTAGTTTCGTATCTTTTTTTCTTATAATTTTTTTTCTCTTAAGACCATAATGGTAGTTTTAATTAAATTTTTGGATTAATCAATGAGATTATTAAAATTTACATTTGAAATTGCAAATTAGTGTAGTTTTATATTGTATTTTTGAAATTGTAAATTAGTATCATTTTGCAGGGCCACTATAGATACCAGCTGTGCTGAATGGGCCACCCTGTGGAAATAAAGTTTATCTCATCATATCAAAAAGAAGCCAACATTCTGAAACCTGGTGGGAAAAATAATTATAATATTAGTTAATCATCGGGAACTGTGACTACCTCTTTAAAAGCAGAACTTTTGGCAGAGCGGTGTTCTAGAACACATGGGTGTATGTATACGCCATTGAAAGAAGAATCTGTGGTTGGTTGAAGAGAGCAACTGGACTTGCTTGAAGATTCTTGAAAACGTTTCACCTCTCATCCTAAAGGCATCCTCAGTTCCGTCTGACTAATAGGGAGTATCCAGTATTTATCCTCTCATGGATCATCATAGAATCCGAATCAGAATGCTGATGGCTGCATTGTAGGTGGCTGATAAAAGATGTCATAGACACCCACCTCTGTTCAATGATGGTCGTTCCAGGTTGACAAAAATGAACGATCCTCTCTGGCTAAGATGTCTGCCAGTTTTCTGGAAGTCCTCTCATACTCCCGCACCAGTCGAAGGGATCTCATCCCAAAGTGCGTAGAAACATATCTGTGAAGAAACTCAGTCATCCAGGTACATAGTAATCTGTGGTTGGTTGAAGAGAGCAACTGGACTCAACCTGGAACGACCATCATTGAACAGAGGTGGGTGTCTATGACATCTTTTATCAGCCACCTACAATGCAGCCATCAGCATTCTGATTCGGATTCTATGATGATCCATGAGAGGATAGATGCTGGATGCTCCCTATTAGTCAGACAGAACTGAGGATGCCTTTAGGATGAGAGGCGAAACGTTTTCAAGAATCTTCAAGCAAGTCCAGTTGCTCTCTTCAACCAACCACAGATTACTATGTACCAGTGGCGGCTGGTAGTCTTTCAAACAGGGGAGGCTGGTCGGTTACGATATTTCCAGATTTTAAAAGAAAAAACACATCAATTTTGCCCATACTCTTGCCTCTGATCTGGCTGATTGTTGGCAGGGTCACAAACTGTGAAATAACAGGTTCTTTTGGCCCATTAGCCTACTGTCCAATATACATGATGGTGGTGTTGGGGGGGGTATATTTTAACATTTTATATTTTAAAATTGTGGCATGTTGTTTAAAAATTGATCATTATTGAAAGCAGCTCTTTGTCAGGAACCTCAGCAGTAACAGCAGAGTGTTCTGGAATAGGCACAAGCACTGACCTTGGGGAGCCAAACATAGAGCTGGGTGCCACACATTTCATTCAATGACACTTTCCCTATATTTTACTTATTTTGACTGAGAAATGTTTTATTGACAATTTTGATAACCCTTCACTTTTAATCCAGGTTTGTAGTGTGAAATGTTCTCGGCTGTGTTTTTGTTTAAAAATGTTTTCCAAATTGTAGCTGTGTTTAATTCATATCCAGAGAAATATATATTCCAATATAATATACTCAGCATAAACATTTTAAATAGATTCTATATTTTTGGTCCATCCATGACATATTACTAAAGTAGCCTATTTACTGTTGTTGATGTGGGTCACTTGCTGTTAGCCAATTCACTTTCTCGTACCAGGAGAGCTGAAAGGAACGAGTATTATTCCCTACCTTTTTCACCAAGTCAATTTGAGGCGTTGGTCTACCCTGCTCTTTAATTTTTTCCTCGAAAGGAAGACTGGCAAATGGCTTCGCCAAAATTAAATCAGCAATGCTTGGCATCCGTGTGCAGCTTTCTTGCTAGCTGACTAGCCCCCTCAAGTTCAAGTTCAGTCACTCAAATAAATGAAATTTCTGGAACTAAGATAGCAAACTTGACAACACTATATTTACACTTTATTTACAATGAAAATATATACAAACTAAAAAAGCTGGTAGAAACCGTATGTAATGAATGAAATCGAAATGTAAGCCGATCTCTTACAATACACCACAGCACTTGCGAATTCGCATGGGACTGAACTGAAATTCACCGCTGCCTGTCTATATTTGAAACGAGCTGTCAATCAAAGAAAATATCCGGCCGCTTTCACCAATCACCAGTCTCCTCGCGGAAACTGCCATGTCCCTCCCACTGTGAGGCTGGGAGTCCGTGGGCGGGCATTTTCGCAGTATTTGTCCAATAACCATCTTGCATTTTGAGATTGACAAACGCATAGCTCCCAAATGCCATTGAAGTCCACTGAGGCTGGGAGTCCGTGAGACTCCGTGGGCGGGCATTTTCGCAGTATTTGTCCAATGATCGTCTTGCATTTTGATATTGAAAAGCGCATAGCTCCCAAATGCCATTGAAGTGCACTGAGGCTGGGCTGCATCGCGTTGTCACGAGGGGGAAAAACTCACACACACATTAGGCGAACTGGGGAAAGTTATAAGGGAATGATTTCGCACTGTAGTTGGGTTGAGCACATATATTTCTATGATTCTGGATCTGAAATAGCAATGTTATAAGGTCGGCTATAACATAAGCCTAGCGCAATTCATCCTACACGATGTTCATCATTTTTAGAGGAGGCTGAGCCTCCCTCGTTGTCTTAGAGCAATCGCCCGTGCTATGTAACTGGATGACTGAGCTTCTTCACAGATTGAAAGAAGAAAGGACATGAGCTTTGATTTCAGAGAAGCAGCTGTTGCTGTTCATCAGTTTGAGAGGGGTTATAAGGCCATCTCCGAACAATTTGATATTCACCATAATAAAGTGAGGAGGACTGTTTACAAATGGGGAGCCTTCAAGACAGTTGCCAAATCTTCCCATGAGTGGGCGTCCCAGCAAATTTAGTCCCAGGTCAGACAGTTTAATGTTCAGAGATACCCCAAGAGCTCCATCATGTGACCTACAGGCTGCTGTCAGCACATTAAATGTTTGTTCATGACGACACAACTAGAAAAACACTGAACAAGTTTTGTTTTCATGGAAAAGTGGCTTGGGAAACGTTTTTTCTCTCCAAAAAGATTATGGAGTAGTCTAGCGTTAGGTTTTCATAATTGCAACTGAACAAACCACAAATGTTGTGGAACAGTATCCTTTGGCCTGATGAGATCAAGGTGGAGCTGTCTAGTGAAAACCAAAAAACACAATGCATCACTACAAACCCCTCATACCAACTGTAAAGCACGGTGGTGGAGGGATGATGATGATGATGATTTGGGCTTGTTTTGCAGCCAGAGGCCATGAGAAACTTGCAGTTATTGAAACAACGATAAACTCCGTTTTATACCAGACCAGAGCATCAGCCACGCAGTAGTTCACACAGCCGTCCTGTGAGAAACCAGACTCGTTTATAATTAGCCAAGTTGTTGTTCATCAGAACAATTTGATATTCAAACCAATCAGAATCAAAATCCAATGAAAACTCAGGGAGGAGGAGTAGCGATTTTCTTCAAAGTTTGTTAACCGGCCTAATTAGCAACTCATTAATGAGAAATCACAAAACCAGGGAGTCACTTTTGTGCAGAATGTTTTAGATCTTCCAAACAAAACAATCCAAGGCAAAATTCATTGAAAACTCCGGGAGGAGGAGCAATTTTTGCAAACTGTGGATAGACAGACGACGGACGCCACGTGATGACAATAGTTCATTGCCCTACAGCCGGTGAGCTAAATATTTTTGAGACAAATGTGAAGCAATCTGTCCAGCAACTTAAGTTGGACTGAAATTGGGTCATACAACAGGAAAGTAAGCCCAGGGACACCAGTAAATCAATATCTGAATGGCTAAAGAAGAGAAAAAAAATCAAGGATGTTGGAATGTCCTCGTCAAAGTCCAGACCTTCACCCCACTGAGACAACCAAATGTGATCGGCTCTTAAAAGAGCTGTGTCTAAACAAATGCCCTCAAACATCAATGAACGGAAGCAATGTTGGCAAGACGAGTGGGACAGAATTTCTCCAAAATGAGGCAAGAGACTGAGGGTATTTGTTTATGGAAGTTAGTGAGGACCACACAACTGTTATTTCGGTCTGGATAAATAAAAGTATAGAATTGAAGCAGGGTGTACTTTCTTTTTCCCATGAATTTAATTATATCAGGAAATGAACGACGATGATCTGGTCCATCATCTCATTCATTTTTTGACCTCAAACCCAAATGTCTTCAGGGTACAGCAAATAAATAAATAAAAAGGTGCCTTTGATGTTCCAATACTTTCGGAAGGCATTGTGCCAACATTCCTTTCATTCTTCTGTGTATACAGTATAATGTTGCAATGTGATACGAGTCTTTCTGTTTGAAGACAGAACGAATGATCGAGCAGATAAACAAATCAGCAAAAAAAAAGATCTTTTTTCATTTATTTTTGCCTTGAAGCTTTTGTTCCTTCAGAAAATGATATTTTAATGGGGACAAAAATGTAGTTTCATTTAGAAAGCTGGTGTAGAGGATGTTGGGACAGATGTTCTTGGAATCCAGAATCTGATAAAAGACCAGACATTTCCTCTGCTGATAGCATTACATCTCCTTAACAAGGTTTTCCTTTCTGTGTCTCGATGAGACAAACGTGTCCCTGGTCCACAGTGTATCAGGTCTGGTTCTGGATGGAAAATTAGTTTCATGTAATAGATTTGAGATTGTACGACATTTAAGAACAGCTTTATACATGTTCAGTGAAGATGACTGGAAATATCCGGAGAGGTAATTGATGGATTTGGATCGTCACGGTTTGACAAAAAGTTTAAGTTGAGAATCTTTCAAATCTCTTTGCTTTGTCCTTCTGAGGAAGCCATATGATGAGTGTGTGAGTGGAAAGACCTCTTTTCATCCAGAGAACATATAGAAGCCTTTCAACTGACGGCATCAGGAATCACACTGGTTATTAAATTGGACAGAGTTCCTGCTTCGCACCGTTTTTGATGTGGCCAGTAAATAAAAGCACTGCCTCACACACATCCAAGAAGGATTGTGCCTTTTATTTTATAGCTACAGGCTACATACAGTGGTGCTTGAAAGTTTGTGAACCCTTTAGAATTTTCTATATTTCTGCATAAATATGACCTAAAACATAATCAGATTTTCACACAAGTCCTAAAAGTAGATAAAGAGAACCCAGTTAAACAAATGAGACAGAAATATTATACTTGGTCATTTATTTGTTGAGGAAAATGATCCAATATTACATATCTGTGAGTGGCAAAAGTATGTGAACCTTTGCTTTCAGTATCTGGTGTGACCCCCTTGTGCAGCAATAACTGCAACTAAACGTTTCCGGTAACTGTTGATCAGTCCTGCACACCGGCTTGGAGGAATTTTAGCCCATTCCTCCGTACAGAACAGCTTCAACTCTGGGATGTTGGTGGGTTTCCTCACATGAACTGCTCACTTCAGGTTCTTCCACAACATTTCGATTGGATTAAGGTCAGGACTTTGACTTGGCCATTCCAAAACATTAACTTTATTCTTCTTTAACCATTCTTTGGTAGAACGACTTGTGTGCTTAGGGTCGTTGTCTTGCTACATGACCCACCTTCTCTTGAGATTCAGTTCATGGACAGATGTCCTGACATTTTCCTTTAGAATTCGCTGGTATAATTCAGAATTCATTGTTCCATCAATGATGGCAAGCTGTCCTGGCCCAGATGCAGCAAAACAGGCCCAAACCGTGATACTACCACCATCATGTTTCACAGATGGGATAAGGTTCTTATGCTGGAATGCAGTGTTTTCCTTTCTCCAAACATAACGCTTTTCATTTCAACCAAAAAGTTCTATTTTGGTCTCATCCGTCCACAACATTTTTCCAATAGGCTTCTGGCTTGTCCACGTGATCTTTAGCAAACTGCAGACGAGCAGCAATGTTCTTTTTGGAGAGCAGTGGCTTTCTCCTTGCAACCCTGCCATGCACACCATTGTTGTTCAGTGTTATCCTGATGGTGGACTCATGAACATTAACATTAGCCAATATGAGAGAGGCCTTCAGTGGCTTAGAAGTTACCCTGGGGTCCTTTGTGACCTCGCTGACTATTACACGCCTTGCTCTTGGAGTGATCTTTGTTGGTCGACCACTCCTGGGGAGGGTAACAATGGTCTTGAATTTCCTCCATTTGTACACAATCTGTCTGACTGTGGATTGGTGGAGTCCAAACTCTTTAGAGATGGTTTTGTAACCTTTCCCAGCCTGATGAGCATCAACAACGCTTTTTCTGAGGTCCTCAGAAATCTCCTTTGTTTGTGCCATGATACACTTCCACAAACATGTGTTGTGAAGATCAGACTTTGATAGATCCCTGTTCTTTAAATAAAACAGGGTGCCCACTCACACCTGATTGTCATCCCATTGATTGAAAACACCTGACTCGAATTTCACCTTCAAATTAACTGCTAATCCTAGAGGTTCACATACTTTTGCCACTCACAGATATGTAATATTGGATCATTTTCCTCAATAAATAAATGACCAAGTATAATATTTTTGTCTCATTTGTTTAACTGGGTTCTCTTTATCTACTTTTAGGACTTGTGTGAAAATCTGATGATGTTTTAGGTCATATTTATGCAGAAATATTGAAAATTCTAAAGGGTTCACAAACTTTCAAGCACCACTGTATGATGGGTGCAAAACATCTCATTATGAAAAAAGTACTGTAAAAAGAACTGAAACACTTATTTTCCAAACATTACCTTGAGAATATGACCCTGTTTTAAGATTAGAGAGATATCAGGCCTTGTAGCACTCGAGTCCGACTCGTGCCCTAATTTTAAGGACTCGTGACTTGGACTCGGACTCGTGCGTTAACTGCATTCGGACTCGTAAACTGGAGACGAGGACTCAGATTTTTTCTTTCTTTTTTGTAACATGCCGTAATTATTTGGCATAAGGGTAGTATCTCACTGGGCTGCAACGAGTTGGAGACGCAACAATTGCGATAAAATATGCGAATTAGCGACAATTTTCACTTGGAATCACACTGAATTGATATTCGCATATTTTATCGCAATTGTCTCCAACTAGTCGCAGGCTGTCGCAGCCAAATGAGATGCACTCGCACTTGCTGCCTCATGGAAACTGACTTGAGAAGGGTTCGTGACGGCTTTGCGACACCAGCAACGCATTTGCGGCTATTTTGAGAGCAATTTTGTCGCACGAATTTTTTGAACGTGTTCAAAATTTCAGCGACGAAGGAGCGACACTTTGCGACTCATGTGAGGAAATTGAGAAGCACCGCGAATGTTTCAAGACACTTTTGAAACTCTCTCACGAATGGTGTTCGCAATTTGTCGCAAGCTGTCGCAGCCCAGTGAGATACTGGCTTTAGATATTTATATCTACGTTCATTTTTATACTAATTTTTTTGCAAAAGAATGCACATTCTGAATGGCTGATGAGCGTAGAATATGCCGAGATCATGTCGAACTGATACTTGAAAGATTTTTGCTTGAAAATGTGAGATTTTCATCTGTGGCAGTGCAACTACATCGATCAGACGCTGACATTATAAATTCCTGACGGTCTGAGTGAGATCAGACCTGGTGTTTAACTCCGGTGTCGTGTATTTATTCCTCCGTCTTTTGGAATCTCATACACAGCTTATGAATGTGAAATATTTGAATAAAAATGCACCCTGGACAACTTTTTAATTAACATCTGACCTTCAGTTTATTGTGGAATAGAATTAACTTAATTAAATTACTGTAATCTTTCATCAACATGAAAGTGGAAGTATTTTCACCAGTGAGATTTAACACCTGTGATGCAGCGGCGCTTTAGTCCTTTAGTCTGTCCTGCTCTCTTTCCTCCTCATCTGCAGGCTTGTAGTACTCGAGTCCGACTCGTGCCCTAATTTTAAGGACTCATGACTCGACTTGGACTTGAGCACTGACGACTCGGATTCATGCATTAACTGCATTTGGACTCGTAAACTGGAGATGAGGACTCTGATTTTTTTCTTTTTTTTTGTAACATGCCATAATAATTTGGCATAAGATATTTATATCTACATTAATTCTTGTGCAAGAGAATGCACATTCACCTATTCATACATCATGTTCAGGAATAAACTAACGCTAAAATGCCTGGAGAGAAGCCCCTAGGATTGTCCGCTTTGCTTCTACAGACTTCTCGTGCGGTGGGAAAAAATGCACTGCTGTGTGTTCCATATGTAGAAGAACTATCAAGGAGACGACAGGGACGACCTCGAACTTCAATCGTCATTTGGTAAGCCTCCACCCAGAGAAGGAAGTGACACACTATGTTCATTGGTCTGTTGATAGTGGGCGGGGCTTGCTGAGTGATGAACTAGCTAGTGTTAACCCTCTCACATGTTATTTGCCCTGTTGATAGTGGGCGGGGCTTGCTGAGCGATGAACAAGCTTTTTATCTGTAGCTTGTTAACTAAAATGGGGCAGTCAATCAGGAACGTTAGTCCAACATAGCAGCAGAGACGCTTTCACATAAAGGCAGCAACAGCCACCGCCACATGGTGCGGATGGAGTCTTGTCCTCGGACTCGACTTAAACACTGGGGACTCGAGACTGGACTCAGACTCAAGGTTTAGTGACTTGACGACAACACTGAGATACCTGACATGTCTCTCGGCCTATTTATTGTCCCAGTATAACTGAATTCACTTGAATTTGTAAATGTGGATACGGACTTAATCCCCTTCAGTGGAGGAGTTTCACATTTGCATACAAGAGGCACGGACTTTTTGTGAAATTTACAACAGGAAAAAAAAACACATGCTGTGCTGATTTAAAGGCACTTGGATATTGTCACGTTTTTCGTCGTCATTATAGAAATGACAAATTGAAACACAAACGCTAGAATTCACTCAATCCACTTCTCGTTTTTGGAAGCAAAGCCAATTCTTCCTTTATGCTCAAATCACTGGACAACAACAGGGTCATAATCAGACGGATTTGTTCATGTCATTATGTGCACTGCATGTCAACTTGGTGCTCGTTTCTAGGCAACTTTGATGAATAGGGTGATTACTGACACCATTAAGCCCAATTACTTGTAATTACTTGTAATTGCCTCTGCAAATCAAGCTAGAGAAGGAATTTTGTGTGCTTTTACTTTGTCACTTTTTTTATGTTTATCCAACATTGGTATACGCAACAAAAGATTGATTGATACTCTGCATTAGTGTGCGTGTGTGGTCCCACCCCCTCACCCAACAATTGTGATTGCTTTTCCTTCTGACATGGAATCTTCTACATTAGGTTGAACTACAATATGGCCAAAACTACAGTATGTGCACACCTGCCCATCACACCCACATGTTGGCCTTCCCAAGTGGTTGAAAGCACTCAACAGCCCAAACCTGCCCCAGTATGACAATGCCCCAGTGCACATACACTTTTGGCCTTAGAGTGTATATTATTATTATTATTATTATTATTATGGTCAACAGTCTTGACTATTTAACTTTGGCATGGAGACAAAAATGCAAAAATGCATGATATGAACACAAAAGAAAATCCCCTTGTGATCTGAGAAATTAAATTCTATCAACCAGTGTTATTGGGCGGAACGGTGGTGTAGTGGTTAGCACTGTCGCCTCACAGCAAGAAAATTCTGGGTTCGAGCCCAGTGGCTGACGGGAGCCTTTCGGTGTGGAGTTTGCATGTTCTCCCCATGTCTGTATAGGTTTTCTCTGGGTGCTCCGGTTTCCCCCACAGTCCAAAGATATGCAGGTTAGGCAAATTGATGGCTCTAAATTGTGGCTTGGTGGAGCCCATTCCTCTCCAAGCTTAAATGTCCTAGAAACACCAATGATGGACCGTTAAAATGTCATCAGTGGTGCCCTTACTGGCTATGGGACGAAGAAGAGCCAGTGTTACTGAGTTATGCAGTAATCAGAGCTTGATTTGGGGGGGAGGGGATTGTTTAATGCAGAAATCATATCCTCACGTTTATCACAACTGGAAGGTTCCCCAGGCACATCACGAACAACACTGTCAGAACAGTGATGATACAGAATAACCACTAGATGTCCTACAATTCCAAAATATTGTTCTAAGAAGGAAACCGACCACTCTGACCACACACACATGATATCCAATAACTTTTGTGATTAAAAATGTATATCTTGTGACCGACCATCTGAGCACTGTAAAGCGATATCACAAAATGTCTCAGCTTTTATTAAACAAAGCTGTCTAGTGTAAAATACCGGTAAACTGCCATTGCTGCTTCAGGAGTTTGTTGGAAATTTAACTTCATTGCCTGTAAATTAACTCAATGCTGGGAATGGGAAGGTCGGGATTCCATCATATGAGAGAGTAAATTTTCCTATAACAGCATGACCTGAGGTGTTTTATTCCTCTTATGCCACATACTGTCCTTCAAGGACACTGATAGAAGAAGAAGAAACCTTTATTTATCACATGCACACTTCAAGCACAGTGAAATTCATCCTCTGCATTTAACCCATCCGAAACAGTGAACACACACCCAGAGCAGTGGGCAGCCACACCAGAGCGCCCAGGGAGCAGTCAGGGGTCAGGTACCTTGCTCAAGGGCACTTCAGCCCAAGGCCGCCCCACGTTAACCTAACTGCATGTCTTTGGACTGTGGGGGAAACCGGAGCACCCGGAGGAAACCCACGCGGACACGGGGAGAACATGCAAACTCCGCACAGAAAGGCCCTCGCCAGCCACGGGGCTCGAACCCAAACCTTCTTGCTGTGAGGCGACAGCACTAACCACTACACCACCGTGCCACCCAAGCAAATGACTCTGGTGAGACTTTGATATATAAAATCTATTAAAAATGACAACATGATGTAAATCAATCAAGCGTTCACCATACAAGTTTGTTTGGGTTATTTTATTACTATAGAAACAGTGTATAAAACGCCCGTTACGTACCTGTGATTTGCTTTGCCACCAACACTCTTGGTCGAGCTGTGCCCTAAGAGTGAATCAGCCTTGTAATCAATTCAGATTTGAGAATTCGACAAGGTTGTGGAATAAAAAAGAATAAATTTAAACACTAATTTTAAAAAGTCACAGAACCCACTTTAAGAACTATGGCTTGAATGCAGGTACACGTACCCAAGTCGCTCTGACACTACAGCGAGAAATTCTCTGCCACACCAAAGACTGGACCAAAGATGCACCTTCTGTTCGTGAACTGCTTGGATTTCATCAAGGAGCAAATGGAGAAGTTGCCAAATCTAATCAAAACTATGACTGTTAGATTTGTAAACATTTTATATCACTAGTTACCAAGATGGAGAGAAGATAGCAGGAAGAGCTCTCACAAGCTATGAGCAATTAAGGCATATGAGAAAACTACGACATTAATAACTGACGTTTAGGAGAAAGACCATGCCTCCAGCTCTAACTTCATTCTCGTTAACAGACTATGAATTCCCATCTCGCTTTCTCCACTAGTGATGAAGCTTCCACGTGACCGGGCTTCACCCCAACTGCACAAATGCAAACACACTTCTCTCCAGACTAAACCTTTTCTCACTGGCCTCAAAAGTCAATGCCTCAGATGAAGAGTTGTCCAGCCACTGGCACGTGCCAACTTCTTCATTTGATATCCACCATATTTTGAGCCTGCAGTGAAGAGCTACCACACTATCACTCATCTACTGTGAAATATATATATAAGCATATCATTAAACCCTAATCTTCAGACATAATTAATTGTACATTTTCATGAAATCTGTCCTAAACTTTTTTTCTATCAAGTAAAAAAGCAAAATATATTTTAAAGTATACATCGGGAGTAAAACTGGAAGTGTTTTAAATCATTTGTGTGTGCTTGCGTGTTGTATTTAGTATTTGACAGTGTATTGAAAATGTTCTAAAATGTAATTCTGTGTCTGGCAGCTATTAAAAATTTCAACAATGTTCAAGTAGACACTAGAATAAAGATACTGATCTATTACTCTCTTTCGGAAAAATGTTGAAATGTTGCTGATTTAAATGTCTTGGTGGTGGTCTTTGCTTTTTTTTCTTTTCAGATTCATTAAAGATGAGGATTTTCATCGCATCTCATTATCTGTAGCTGCTTTATCCTGTTCTACAGGGTCACAGGCAAGCTGGAGCCTATCCCAGCTGACTACGGGTGAAAGGCGGGGTACACCCTGGACAAGTCGCCAGGTCATCACAGGGCTGACACATAGACACAGACAACCATTCACACTGACATTCACACCTACGGTCAATTTAGAGTCACCAGTTAACCTAACCTGCATGTTTTTGGACTGTGGAGGAAACCGGAGCACCCGGAGGAAACCCACGCGGACACGGGGAGAACATGCAAACTCCGCACAGAAAGGCCCTCGCCGGCCACGGGGCTCGAACCCGGACCTTCTTGCTGTGAGGCGACAGCGCTAACCACCACACCACCGTGCCGCCCGGATTTTTATATAGAAATTCATAAAATTTAATTTAAAGAAAGATTATTCTGTAGCTAAATTAACATGTCCACCACACACATGATCATACTACTTGGTGAAATCTCTAGGCGATATTTTTGTATAAGTTTTGTTAATTTATTCTTTAAGTAATACAAAGACTCCATTATAAGTCATCCCATTTTTTGCAAAGTAACCATGCCAGTTATTTTTGTCGTGTTGTAGTCGAGTCACTAAACCTCGAGTCTGAGTCCAGTATTGAGTCCCCAGTGTTCAAGTCCGAG
Organism: Neoarius graeffei; assembly: GCF_027579695.1. NCBI lineage: Eukaryota > Metazoa > Chordata > Actinopteri > Siluriformes > Ariidae > Neoarius > Neoarius graeffei. The sequence continues at coordinate 58,449,522 of NC_083584.1, forward strand.
TCATTAAAGAAAATTTTGAGTCGAGTCCAAGAACAAGACTCCATCCGCACTATTTGACGGTGGCTGTTGTTGCCTTTTTGTGAAAGCGTTTCTGCTGCTGTGTTGGACTAACGTTCCTGCTCGCCTGCTCCATTTTAGTTAACAGGCTACAGATAAAAAGCTTGTTCATCGCTCAGCAAGCCCCGCCCACTATCAACAGGGCAAATAACATGAGAGAGGGTTAACACTAGCTAGTTCATCGCTCAGCAAGCCCCGCCCACTATCAACAGGGCAATGAACATAGCGTGTCACTTCCTTTTCTGGGTGGAGTCTTACCAAATGACGATTGAAGTTCGAGGTCGTCCCTGTCATCTCCTCGATAGTTCTTATGGAACACATAGCAGTGCGTTTTTTCCCACCGCACGAGAAGTCTGTAGAAGCAAAGCAGACAATCCTAGGGGCTTCTCGCCAGGCATTTTAGCGCCGTTAATGTTAGTTTGTTCCTGAACATGATGTACAGTGGTGCTTGAAAGCTTGTGGACCCTTTAGAATTTTCTATATTTCTGCATAAATATGACCTAAAACAACATCAGATTTTCACACAAGTCCGAAAAGTAGATAAAGAGAACCCAGTTAAACAAATGAGACAAAAATATTATACTTGGTCATTTATTTATTGAGGAAAATGATCCAATATTACATATCTGTGAGTGGCAAAAGTATGTGAACCTTTGCTTTTAGTATCTGGTGTGACCCCCTTGTGCAGCAATAACTGCAACTAAATGTTTCTGGTAACTGTTGATCAGTCCTGCACACCGGCTTGGAGGGATTTTAGCCCGTTCCTCCATACAGAACAGCTTCAACTCTGGGATTTTGGTGGGTTTCCTCACATGAACTGCTCGCTTCAGGTCCTTCCACAACATTTCCATTGGATTAAGGTCAGGACTTTGGCTTGGCCATTCCAAAACATTCACTTTATTCTTCTTTAACCATTCTTTGGTAGAACGACTTGTGTGCTTAGGGTCGTTGTCTTGCTGCATGACCCACCTTCTCTTGAGATTCAGTTCATGGACAGATGTCCTGACATTTTCCTTTAGAATTCGCTGGTATAATTCAGAATTCATTGCTCCATCAATGATGGCAAGCCGTCATGGCCCAGATGCAGCAAAACAGGCCCAAACCATGATGCTATCACCACCATGTTTCACAGATGGGATAAGGTTCTTATGCTGGAACGCAGTGTTTTCCTTTCTCCAAACATAACGCTTCTCATTTAAACCAAAAAGTTCTATTTTGGTCTCAGCCGTCCACAAAACATTTTTCCAATAGCCTTCTGGCTTGTCCATGTGATCTTTAGCAAACTGCAGATGAGCAGCAATGTTCTTTTTGGAGAGCAGTGGCTTTCTCCTTGCAATCCTGCCATGCACACCATTGTTGTTCAGTGTTCTCCTGATGGTGGACTCATGAACATCAACATTACCCAATGTGAGAGAGGCCTTCAGTTGCTTAGAAGTTACCCTGGGGTTCTTTGTGACCTCGCTGACTATTACACGTCTTGCTCTTGGAGTGATCTTTGTTGGTTGACCACTCCTGGGGAGGGTAACAGTGGTCTTGAATTTCCTCCATTTGTACACAATCTGTCTGACTGTGGATTGGCGGAGTCCAAACTCTTTAGAGATGGTTTTGTAACCTTTTCCAGCCTGATGAGCATCAACAATGCTTTTTCTGAGGTCCTCAGAAATCTCCTTTGTTCGTGCCATGATACACTTCCACAAACATGTGTTGTGAAGCCCAGACTCTGATAGATTCCTGTTCTTTAAATAAAACAGGGTGCCCACTCACACCTGATTTCAATCAATGGGATGACAAACACCTGACTCTAATTTCACCTTCAAATTAACTGCTAATCCTAGAGGTTCATATACTTTTGCCACTCACAGATATGTAATATTGGATCATTTTCCTCAATAAATAAATGACCAAGTATAATATTTCTGTCTCATTTGTTTAACTGGGTTCTCTTTATCTACTTTTAGGACTTGTGTGAAAATCTGATGTTTTAGGTCATATTTATGCAGAAATATAGAAAATTCTAAAGGGTTCACAAACTTTCAAGCACTGTATGAACAGGTGAATGTGCATTCTCTTACACAAAATTCGTATAACGTATTAACGTAGATATAAATATCTTATGGCAAATTATTATGGCATGTTAAAAAAATAAAGAAAAAATCAGAGTCCTCATCTCCAATTTACGAGTCCGAATGCAGTTAATGCACGAGTCCGGGTCCAAGTCCGAGTCATCAGTGCTCAAGTCCAAGTCAAGTCACAAGTTGGACTCAAGTCTGAGTCCTGGACTCAAGTATAAGCCTGTTTTTGTCCATGCTAAACAGATAAAAATAGTTTCATAGCACAGTTTGCTATGAAGATTTTGCAAACAGGCCCCATCTGTTTATTTACAATAACATTTCTTATGATGCTATAGCTTATTGACTGTTTGAGATTGTCTGTATTCCTTAACAGTGGTTATCAAATGAGGCTAAAATATTAAAGCCCTGTCAAATTTTACTCTCAATACATGCATTAAATAATATGAGGCATTTTCCTGACAGAAATTAGACTTCATTTTTTTTCTTCTCATCCTATTTGAACTACTACTTCATTTTATTATTTAATTTTTACTATTGTTTAATTCTTATTTTCTTTTAATTCTTTTAATTAATTGTTTTAGAATAAAAATAAAATTATTTTATGTAATTTTATTTCTCTATTGTTTACTGTTTTTGGTTTTACTTCTGTAAAGCACATTGAACTGCCATTGTGTATGAAATGTGCTATATAAATAAACTTGCCTTGCCTTGCCTTCATGATATGTTTCATGACAAACTGACATTAAAAGATGTTTGATTGTTTGGATTTAATAATATGCTTGTATATTACACCACAGATTGCGTAAATGATTGCTAAATTATTTGAGGATTTGTGTGCAGTGAGTATAGAAGTTGTAAGAAAACATGATGCAGTACTACGCTGCCTCCTTGTGGCTGGTTCTGTAATTATTTAAGAGACTTCCATGTTTGTCTTTCTGTTGCATTTTGGGAGATTCTGGCATGAAGCTAGACTATTGTTGCACATCGTATGAAATGGCTAAAGGACTCCAAGCCGGGAAAGGTGAAGAGTTAGAGAGCATGGTAGCAAGCTAAGCTGACGTCCTAAACTTTAACATCGTGCCCTTGGTTAGCGGAACGAGTTTTTACGGTGTTACAGTAAACTTAAAGACACCCGTTTGAAACTCTCTGCGTCATGACTAGTTGAACCAAGGGGCCACTACAGATTACACAATTTGGACTAAACAAGATTTTACAGCTGAAGCTTTTTCAGAGCCCCCACTGATTCCATTGATACCTCATCTCATCTCATTATCTCTAGCCGCTTTATCCTGTTCTACAGGGTCGCAGGCAAGCTGGAGCCTATCCCAGCTAACTACGGGCGAAAGGCGGGGTACACCCTGGACAAGTCGCCAGGTCATCACAGGGCTGACACATAGACACAGACAACCATTCACACTGACATTCACACCTACGGTCAATTTAGAGTCACCAGTTAACCTAACCTGCATGTCTTTGGACTGTGGGGGAAACCGGAGCACCCGGAGGAAACCCACGCGGACACGGGGAGAACATGCAAACTCCGCACAGAAAGGCCCTCGTCGGCCATGGGGCTCGAACCCAGACCTTCTTGCTGTGAGGCAACAGTGCTAACCACTACACCACCATGCCGCCCTCCATTGATTTTTAATACTTTAAATTTTTATGGATTATAAGTGGAAAAAAGTAGAAATGAAAAGATTCAATCATTGCAAAAAATGCATTTTGGTTGGCAGAATTGGTACCAACAGTACCCAACTTCAAACCTCAACTATGAGTTAACGCAGCATAGGAATTTTGTAAGAAATGCATTTTTGTAAACTAGACACACAGCCCTTTCTAAGGGTACCAAGCAACCTTTTGGCAAATAAAACAAATTTAGAAAAAAACGGGCTCTTGAACTAATGAGTTCCCTTTCAAGTCTGGTTCCTCACAAGGTTCCTCCCTCTTGTCCTCTTGGAGTTTTGTTTGCACCGTCACCTCTGGCCTGCTCATTTGGGATAAATTCAGATTTAAATTTAATATCCAGATTTCTCCAAAGCTACGCTGTGACAGTGTCCATTGTTAAAAGTGCGATATCAATAAAACTGAATTGAGTTATTACACGTTCCCTTCTGCTATGCCAAAACATAATCTGCCCTGTTTTACATGATACACACACATCACAGTTATTCATCACTATTCAACTTGATCAATTTCATAAATTTCTGTTAAGAAACAGATTTAATTTCTCGTCCTGTGCTCTGGAAGCGTCTGTGTGTCCTGAAACTGATAAGAAAGAACTGATACTTATACCAAGGACATTTTTGCTCACTACAATTCACAGGTCCACAAATACTTGGGACAATCACTGGGTGATAAACATGATACCCTTTGGTAGAATTACAGCCAACTGAGAGAGTCTGAAATGTTGAGGTCTCTTTGCTGGTAATAAATAAATGATTGAACATCAACCATTGAACCAAGCAGGCAGTTCACAAAGGCAAAACCCACAAAACCAAAATGTTCTTCACTACAGTAACATGGCTGCTCTGATGGATTCAGCTATCAAAGTCTCTAGGGAACATTACAGTCGTGGTTTCCCGTTGCTTTCTACTGGATTATTATAGAGGTTTTCTCCTCTCAACCATTCACACTCATGGACAATTTAGAGCCACCAATTAGCCTGACCTGCATGTCTTTGGACTGTGGGGAAAACCAGAGCACCTACAGGAAACCCACACAGACACAGGGAGAACATGCAAACTCCACACAGAAAGGCCTCCATCGACCACTGGGCTTGAACCCAGAACCTTCTTGCTGTGAGACGATAGTGCTAACCACTACACCACTGTGCCGCTACAGGAGCTCTAACGAGCTCAAATATGAACCCATGGAACACTTCATTGCTTGTTGTGGTTGTTGAGTAAAAGGTGTGTCCATTGTTAAATCTTAAAGGAGAAACATGTCTGATTCATGTTACTAAATGGCGTATTATCAAAATGCTCAGAACACTATTAAAATTACTATGAGGCTCTGCCTCCAGGGGTGGAACAGTACATTTTAACAATCCAGTAATCCACTGTAACATGCCACACCCCCAAAACTTTCATCATGGACCAGACAAAGAAGCACAGCAAGAAGTCCAAGTTGCTCGAAAGCCAAATAAACAACTTGACAGCAGTCATTGCTTTGATGAAGTCAATGATCCAGTATCAAAAGCCTGGCGCATGTAGGCGACTTCTCATTGCAAGAGTATTGCGATTTTTGGACTCAAGTTTCCCCTCTTGGGTAGCTACATGTGTGCATTATCTGCGACCAGTGGGCGATTTGGGGAGGGGGATGCAAATCACGTAGAAATCATGTGACTACTTCGCAGGCGGGGATTGGCTTAGCCTTTGGAGGTGATCACTTCGTGATCGCAAAGACACGCACATGTGGTGATATCTCTGCAACAAGTCAGCAACTGGTGATTTTTTGTCGCAGAACATCAAGCATGTTTGATACCTGCTATCTGTTGCAAGCAACAAAAAAAAAAAATCGCCATTGCAAATATCTGCACACGAAGCAATTTTTCGCTTGCATCTAAAAGTTGCGGCGGCACGGTGGTGTAGTGGTTAGCGCTGTCGCCTCACAGCAAGAAGGTCCGGGTTCGAGCCCCGTGGCCGGCGAGGGCCTTTCTGTGCAGAGTTTGCATGTTCTCCGCGTGGGTTTCCTCCGGGTGCTCTGGTTTCCCCCACAGTCCAAAGACATGCAGGTTAGGTTAACTGGTGATTCTAAATTGACCGTAGGTGTGAATGTGAGTGTGAATGGTTGTCTGTGTCTATGTGTCAGCCCTGTGATGACCTGGCGACTTGTCCAGGGTGTACCCCGCCTTTCGCCCGTAGTCAGCTGGGATAGGCTCCAGCTTGCCTGCAACCCTGTAGAACAGGATAAAGCGGCTAGAGATAATGAGATGAGATCTAAAAGTTGCACGACCAAGCGACGGAAAATTGCCTGTGTATGCCAGGCTTAAGACCATATAATATAGGGGCTCATATCTAGCAATGCATTGGTTATTTTCATGCCAGTACTGGAGCAGTATTTCCAATCTTCAGATGGTAACTCCACCGTAAGAGAGGTAATAAACACCTCAGTCATGGCCACCTTGCCAGAAGTATGATAATCAGCATTGGAGAACTAGCCTTTGGACCTGCTGCCAAAGAAGTTCTGGACAGGAAGGTGGATAATATACTTGAAAAGACATGACCAAGCAATGCTGCATTTTACAACCAAGAGCATTGTTCATTGGATGGTGACTACATCAGATCAGTGGCCCTGATGGCAATGTTGCAGGTATACAAACTACAGTTCCAATGCCTTTTAATACCCATCAAGGGTCAGGCCCTCACAAATTTCACATCTCAACAAAGTCATTGCTATGCCTCATGAAGTTTGTTACCTCTTGGGCGGAGGTGCTTTAGAAAAGTGAAACCTCAAAACAGGGGGTTCTATTAAACTTTTTTTGTTTTGTATAGGGTTCAAATGATTCCTAAAGACCTTCTTATTTCATATGCTACAAGTGGCAGGTGTCTGAGCCAAGCAGATACAGCATCTGGTTCTGCGTGATGTTTACTTTTTACATTTCCGTTTCCTTTTCAGAAGGTCCCTAATGATGATGGTCTTCTGACCCTTCATGAACATTCACATCAAGGTATGGCTGCATCTTTACCAAAAAGAGTATTCCATCAAGAACACATCTGCCTTCCTTTTACATTGTGGCACTTGAGCTCGTAGTGAACTCAGAGACAGCTCTCGAACACCAATTCAGATCGCACAATTCACCAGCGTGAAGCCGAACTCACTAGGAATGCGAGCTACCCCATTACAGGTGGGCATTATCACACTTGCCAATGGCTAGTCAATGGACTGGATTCCAAGAATGCTTGAGCAGTAATTCCCCAAGCCTCATTAAAACTGCAGGCATTCTCAGGCCCTGAAGTACTTCTTCCTTCTTCTCAGGAAGCCTGTTCTGTTCTGCCCAGACAACACTGAGTCAGTTATACTGACCATCAAAAGTGACACAACAGCAAGAGTCTTTGCGTGTAGTTGGGTACAGAGGGAAACACTGCCTAACTTCAGTTCAGTAAAATCAGTTTAATGTCTTCAGCCTTTAGTGATGGTGAGCCTGAGGAAAGTTCCTTGATGGCTTGGAGCGTTTGATTGCTATGGGGCTAAGACTGGGGTTCTTACTTTTCTAAAGAGAGATCAGCCCACTGGGTTACCCCATAGATGGGCCTGACATCTGACTTTGACTGTGACTGACATTCCCCCCATGAGGAAGATCTCTTCTGTCTGCAAGTGTGGTTTGACAAACCCCTTATAATGGGCAGACCCACAGAGATGGATGGATGGATAAACAATAATAACAATCAAAGGAACCATGCAATTATACCATATACAGGGATGTGATTTGGGGCTGGTGAAATTATCTGAAAATTTTAGCCGGGGGTCTGGGGGCTGCAGGCCCCCAGCTGGTCCAGGGCAGCGCCCTGGTGGGGGGACAAGGGGGGCGAAGCCCCCTGAAGCTCCTGGGTTCTGGGGTTTTCTGACTTAAAAATTGTACTAAAATGGCAAGCAAACACACAAGAAAAAACTTGTCATGATTAACAAATTCAAGCCAATTTAATGGTCAACATGCAACTCTGAGCCCCTATAGTAAATTCAATGATTCTTAACTGACAAAAAGCCAAAACATGAAACCTAAAAATGTCATTCTAAATTAAATCATCTGCATTAGAATTGTATAAGGAAAAACAAAATTTATACTTTCAATTACTGTAGAAGTTGAGCATACCTAAATGTGCCTTTTCAAACAAACATGATGCAACATAAGAATTCATCCACAAGTCTTCAGGAACTCTCAAAGAAAAAAGATGCTAGCATCCATGTCCAGTTCCAGCATATCAGTCACTTTTTTTTCTGCAGTTTCTACTCTAGCAATGTCAACTTCATATACATAACTCTATAGTGTTCACTCACCAAAGGATAATCATAACTCCACAGTGTTCACTCACTTAAGGATAATCATAACTCCACAGTGTTCACTCACTTAAGGATATTCAGAACCCCAGTGTTCACTCACTTAAGGATATTCAGAACCCCAGTGTTCACTCACTTAAGGATATTCACAACTACTGTGTTCACTCACTTAGGTTTCGTTTCTATCCCGGGCTCCAGCCCGACTTTGCACGCCCGTAGCTCGGGCAGGGGAGGTCCCAGCATGCCCAAACTTGACAGCCACAGTCCTCTGCCCTCCCCCCAAAGAAACAGCGTGGGCAAGGCACGCTAGCCCCGCGCCTCGGGACGTAATTCGAGCCTCGGCGCTCCGCTTAGGTTTCGTTTCTATCCCGGGCTCCAGCCCGACTTTGCACGCTCGTAGCTCGGGCAGGGGAGGTCCCAGCATCCCCAGACTTGACAGCCAGAGACCTCTGCCCTCCCCCCAAAGAACGAAATCGCTGAACAAATGTCTCACAGTCTTATGTCCAACGTCTGTAGCAAATTCTTTCTCCAGCCATTCCCAGCGGAACTTGTTTTTCACTATTCTGTCGATTTCTTTAACTCAATTTGCATCTTTACGCTCGATCACGGAGGCTGCCATCTTTCAACTCTTTGTTTGAAGTGAGCTTACGTACAGCTATCTAACCAGCGCGTTCATTGGTTGTTACAGAGCGATGGGCCAATCACGTACCTCGTTTGAAACGAGGTACGTGATTGGCCCATCGCTCTGTAACAGATTGGGCGGTTCCCGCCTAATTGGGTGGTTTTAAGTGCATTTCGGCGGGTTTTGAACATATTTTGGGCTGGAAAACGTCAGCAGTATCTGGCAACACTGCTCGTTTCATCTCAATGATGGAAAAAAATTTTTTTTCAAGTTTTGAGATGAAAAAAGTGGAATTCCGCGAATTCGCAGAAAAATCACATCCCTGCATATATCATCTACGATATGCAGTCCGTCGAGACAGTGATGACTGTTCCACATTAGTATCTAGGCCCTGATCATGCGCCTCCATTCGAGCCGGTGTGATACAAGTTCCTTTCAACCATAATCATGAAACTGCTTGCAAAGTGTTTAGAGTACTCCTAGCTTTTGCAATTACTAACAGTACTATCTTGACAGAGCAATGATGTGGCTCAGTGGCAAGGACAGGCCAAGACAAACTGGCATCAATGTCTGCTGCAGCGGTTGACCTGGAGATAGGTTTGTTGATCCCCGCTCTTGGGTGATACCACGGGTCACCTGGCTTGGTTTGCATGTTGGCCTTTGACTCGCAAGGAGCTCATCCGCCCTTTGACAGGTCTTGTTTTTAGTCCTGCTGGGTGACATGCCACCCTCCTCACCAGTGGGGGAGACAGTTTAGACGCCGACCACCCGTCCGTGCAGCAGGTTGCAGTGGGTTACACTGTTACCAGTAGCAAAGTCCATCTGGACTCTGACCTGACATGTATATCATCTGTTTGCAGTAAATTATGATATTTTCAAAGATCAATCTATCTGCCATTAAGCTTATACTAACTAGACTTTGTTATGGCTTACTTAACATTAGTTAACTGATTAGTTTGTCAGGTAAACATTATTTATTTTCGCAACCTAAAGGATGCAGCACCTGGCCTTGACCCAACTCCTGAAGCACTTAATCATCAGCGGATGAATTGAATGACTGGCATTTTAAGGGGGAAATATGAGAAGGAAAAAAGGATCAATCCAGCTGCAGTGTTCTGGTTCTCCAAGAAACTGTGACTTGACTGTTGTCCACACTTTGCTTCAGTTTCCCACATCAAGCAAATCTCTGAAAGTGACAGCATTACGACAGATTAGTCATGAATGTATTTGTGCCCAGTTGCGGTTTTAACATACACCCTTGCTCTGGGTTTAGTCTGCGTACAAAAAACTGACGGTTCTGGCTGATTGTCCACAGCAGTTTCATCTCAGACTGAGGATTGAGCATGATGTTGGGGCTCCACTTATTATTTGTTCCACTGGGTTTTTTTATTATTATTATTTTGTACACTTTATCTGTTTTTTTACACAATGCTGAATATCTGGAGAGTAAAATGTATAAGGGTCCGTCTCAGAAACTGGTCTCTCATTTAGGACATTATGGTCAAAACATTTATTTTCTAATTTTACTATTTTTTTGCATTTACTTAACACTCAATGTTTCTTTTGTCATGTTTAATAAGAATAAAGAGAGTATCTTGCTTTTTCTGGCCTCCACTGTGGAAAAGTTTTTTGATTACAATTCAAATGCTTTTGTAAAATTGATTTCCGTATAAAATAACTACATCATGAAGAATTAAAGCCCCTCCTTCACAGAGGAGTGAAAATATTGAATAAATTTCCTCTTTTTGATTGCTTGGGTTAAAAATGCCAAGTTATGATGACTGAATTGATTATTCACTTAAATATGAATAATATGATACATTTTGGGGATTTGATATGGCGAAATAGGACACAATGGAAAAATCAAGAACACACCGGAAAGATGAGAATAACGGCGCTGGTAAAAGAACAGCGACTGTACCGGCTGAAGGTCGCGCGGGTCTCTGCTGCGGCGCGCGAGCAACGGGACATCACTACCGCACCGGACGGAGCGCGAGGCGGGGGCGGGGCAAAATGACTGGCCGTAGATTCTATCAAAAGTTCGATCTAAATTGACCATGGTTGCAAAATATTGGCCAAAAATACGCAAACACTACGAAATAAGAAAGTAAGATGAAAAAGAAACATTCTATTGCCTTATACTGCAAGACTAAAACAAGATAAAACTGTCAAAACTCACCTTTTCAGTGATAACGTCCGAACAGATCACCCGCATAACAGAAAGACCGCAAATGGAAGCACGATCAACTTCTAACTGTTGGAGTGGAAAATTCCATTCTACACATGCAAATTGTTAATGTGTGTCCTTCCCTGCACACAAATAACACGCTACGGTAAAAAATAGACCACAACTCATTTTATAGCTCAGAAATTCATACAAGACCAGCTACCATCGTAACATATTCTGTAAGAAACATATTCTATACCTAACTTTCAGCTTTTGTTTTAAAAAACAAAATCGCAGATTTATAACTAAATTTTTATACGGCGTAGTGATTTTAAGTTACTACTTTTGGTGAGGTCGTGACCTTGAGCCTGAGGCTTTCCGTTTAGATCAAAACACACGATCGTATTGGTTTCGGGTCTGTGGAAAATGGAATTACAACGGTGATCAAATATTTTGCATGATGTTTTATTACAGTTATGATTATTCTGTGAGCGCACCAATCCTTAGGTGGATAAAGTTACAACTTAAAATACAATTAGTGATAACTGTAGACTTTTCAGTGGACTACAACCTTTTTAAGGGAACGTGATGTAGTCAACCATTTATCATGTCCCAGATCAAGCCGCCATTTTTCCACAAATTTGCAGAATTTTTGCCAAATTCTGAATAGAGTATTCACATCAAAGATTTAGTTTTATCTGTATTATTTCTTTCATCATTTTATTTCAAATTAAAACCAACATCACCATTCAAAACCGTATAGTTTATTGACTGAGTATATTTAGTGGGGGACCCCCACAGTACCCAGTTTCTGAGACAGACCCATAATTATAATTGATTCCATGAAAATATATATGATTGAAAGAAAACATCGTTTCTGCCCAAAATAATGCCTTTTCAAATCAGCTATAAGAAAAAAGAAGAATAAAAAATTCCCCACGGCCTCAGATCGTTTCAAAACATGAATGAATGTGAAATTCCTTCATTTCATTTTCTCTTCAGTGCTACTGAATTCTCAGACAGGATCACTGGTCAGAAAGTGTTGATTAGTTTTCTGTAACTGCAGCTCAGATGATAGTTCTTACAGTAATTCACATTACAGTTAAAAAAAAGTTTTGTTTCTACAGTAACAGGGATGATAACCTACAAGACATAACCTCAGATTAAAATTAAACAGGTTGAACATTTATGGAAGGAGTCTCCAGTGTCAGCACTTTGTAACAGACGAGTTTTATGCCACATCGGAGTTAATATTCTATTCATTTCAAATGAGGAGTAAAAAAAAATAGAGTCTAAAATTATGATGTATCATGAATTTAATACAGTAAAAATCGCAAATGGTCTCAGAGGAAAATGCATTGTTGATTGTTCCCCCCCCCCGTTGTGTTTGTGTTTTATTCCTTCCTCATCCCACATCTTGAACTGATCCATTTCTCTTTATTTACTCCATGGACCTCTGAATCACTATCGTATCCATAATTACACACAGGAGACAAACAAATGGCTCTTATTATTATATTATTTATTTGTCTTTGTACAATGTAATTACAATACAAATATGCAGGTTTAAATACAAAACTCTGTAAATAAAGATTAAAAATAAACTCCACTGTTTTTCTTATCACTAGATTACAGTTTACAATCACGTTTATGAGGTAATTTAGTTTCCTTCTTTTCCAAAAGAGATCTATGTTTTTGTGGGGACGTGTGGTCTCGAGCCCAGGGTCATCAGTTGGATCGATTCATCCTGGCATCTTTATACATAAGATACAGAGATACAGAGCACAGATCAAAGATAAACTCATTAAGGAGGGAAGTTTCTGCTGCGAGGCCATATTGCAAACACGTTTGCTTTGGGAAAATTGAAATAGAACCCATTTTGCAGCCTCAACAGGCTCCGGTAACCCTGTATATTAGTGGTATTAGTGGTGATCATGGGCGCCGCCAGGGAGGGAAAGGTTAGAACAATTCTAGGGGCCCAGCACTGCCATGGGGCCCTTTAAGAGGCTGATAATATGCTTTTAATGATTTTAATAAGACTTTTGAAATAACAACAATGCAATATTCCATCTGGTCAAATGAACTAATTGAACAAGGTTGTCTATTTCTTGAGTTCTTCAACATATTGTCATTTAACCCTCCCCCTTTTGCAAAATGGTACGGTCCAGTTCTGGTAGACGCGCGATACGTTAAATCTGTGTGCTGATCAGTGCAATGCAGCCAGCCAGCCAGCCAGCAGTGGAATGCGTACAGTCTATGATCGCTAAATATGAAGAGTGGCTGTCAAAAACGTAAAGAAAGGCAGCTGAAAGCTGAGAGGGACCGGAGAGGCAGCCAACTGGTCACTCAGTTTTTCCCAAAGAAAGGTAGCTATCGCTCACATGTGTGTTCAAAATATTAGCGAATGGTAAATGAACAGTATGAACGTGGTTGGATTAGCCTATCAAGAGAACACTTTTACAGTTTGTACAGTGACATTTTTTCCATTTTAATAACTGAACTGACTTGTGTGATAAACAAGATGAAATATTACGTTATGCTGGTGCTAATAACTAGTGCTAATAACCAGTTTCATAACTAATGGGGTGCCCTAAATATGCACAGATTCAGCCTCAGGGGGACCTCCGCCCTACCAAACCACTGAACCCCCCTTTGGAGAAGGAGGTAAGCAGCAATACAACCCATAAATGCTTTAGGACTGAAGTTTTTAATGAGCGAGCGCCATATACAGTTTGCTAGATTAAAGTGTTGCTAATAACGGACACCAGTCAAGTGTTTGACATGGTTACGTGTGTGGAATGTTCACACGTTCTAAACCATTGGTTTCAAATTGAGGAGCTGTAGAAAGCTCAGCACACATAAAAGAGGGATAGAGGTTACAACATATGAAGAAATACGTACGTAATTGATCAAATTGAAATGTCACTCCGTGTCACTTTGAAATAAATTTATAATAAGATGTTTCCTTGCAATTGTGACGAGGGTGGGCAAAGTTGGGGGGCCCAAAATTCTAATCTTTCATGGGGCCCAAAATTTCTGGCGGCGCCCCGGGTGGTGATCAACAATACACTGGATGGAAATCAACCAAATTTGTGATGCGCGAACTGTGTGGTCTTAGTGAACCAATTTGGAAATATATTGTGCCTGTCCTTTGTATTATTATTATTGTTGTTATTATTATTATCTTCAGTGTTCCATATAGCACAGTGTGCAGTCTGGCTTTGAATATCTAGCTTTTATCCTCCTCACTGAGAAACTCCAGACGCTGGAGTCCGATCAAATCCAATCACTCAGCATGTTCAATCAGAACACGCCACGGAGCTACGCTGAGATCCGTGTCCATTTAAATCACTTTAGAATAACAAAACTACCAGAAAGCATGGAGCATTATTGCAGAGTGAGAGCTGCATCAGTAGAAAAATATACACAGAAATGTGTGATGCACTGGAATGAAGGATCCCTGGACAGATAAATGGCGAGGCCGGCTTTGGTGACGAAAATACTTACTGTTCAGAGCATGTACATTGCTGAGTATATTTTAGCTTTTGATTTGATATATGATTATTAGTTTATTTATTTATTTTCCAGGATGAATAGTTCAAAAATAAAATTAAAAATAGTTCAAAAGCCAGTAAACATATTGTATGTACTGTATATTCTTATGATAACAGAATTAAAAGAATATATCGTGAACAAGCGGGCATCATATCAAACACTGCTGTTCATGATTCCAGGACTTCTAATCCATGTCTAGTCCTTCATGCTCAAAGTTTTCTGGAAACAATTCGATCTTTTCAACTCCATCCATCACATCACAACATTGCTCTCCGACATCACTCACCTCTCCCATCCTCAGAAATGATCCCACGTACATTTTTCACATCAGGGCCTCCTTGCTGATTTCTTCCTCACTTTCCAACAGAATACACTTTGCGTTTTCCCTTTGTGCCCATCGGCTTCAACCCAAACTCTCCAAATCCAATTATAGGAAAAATGACATTGAGTGTTCACCCTAGGAGCGTGATCTTTTTCACATAATTTTCAAATGTATGTCCTTGTCTGTGGAAAAAATACCCGAACAAATTGTATCGTCAATGCAACAATACCAGGCTTTCATGTACCTACAGGTTGTCAAGGCCATGTTATTTATTCAGACATGAAGTCCTGACTGAAAATCAGGCTCAAGTCTAAACAGGCACATTTTCACCGTTGGGTTTTAGACTCTTCTCCTACTACACTGCCGGGGCCCTGATGTCAATTAGAAATGATCTCTGAATCTCTTTGTGCTAAGAGATTTATCAGCATAATCAGCCTCTCAGTTTGATGTCCATGTGTTGTTGGCAAGGTGCCGATATGATGCTTCAGCTGTGACTCACAGGGCTGGAATAATAATTAGCATCCACAAACAGGGTGATAAATAAGAGGTAAGAAAAACAACATGCTATTTACACTCCCATTTACTAGCAGTTCCATTAGCAAGTTTTCGATCATGCAGCCTCTGTTCTCGTCTCGTGAGTCAGAGCTTCTCTGTACTCCCAAATTATACGTGCTCTTCTGCCACAGAGGGTTGATGTAAAATAAATACAGGGAAACAACAAATCCAATGAGTAAAAATTAGATTTAAAATCTTTTTCACAACCAAATGAAGAAATAAATAAACTTTTTTGGCCGCATCATAATCAGTCATTTGCTCCTTTTACAGGTCGAAGGTCATGTGATTCACTTCACTGGGCCATTGCAGGAACAGCAAGCTCAAACCAAGACGACGTTCCATTCTTTAAAATTAAGTGTTGGGTTCTAGGATGCGCTCATGTTCCCACATCAAGAGTCACTTGGAATGACAGAACAAATTGGTCAGTTGTCTACAGAGTCCTGAAGAGCAGGTGCAAATGTGAGAGCAACAAAAGAGGAGAACAAACAGAAGCCAGAAGCAACAGGATGTGGGATTTTAATACTCGTTTCAAGGTCTATATATTTGCAATTATAGCTCGATTTCAAAGGTCTTTTGTAAATCGTTGGAGAAAGGGTTGGGTGCCTTGGTTTGTGATTTGGACTCCAGAGCTGCCCACTTGGCCTCAAAGCGCTCTGCTTCCTGGGCATCATCCGGGAGACTGGACTGCTGTAGACCCTCCATTGGCCAGTTGTTGGTACTACCACTCCCACTCGTCATGGTGCCATTCTGTGTCACGCAGGTGGAAGCCACAGTGGTGGTGGAGGGGAGTGAGTTTTGTGCAAGCCCATGGGAGGCTGGTTGGTTGCTGAATGTAGCACTAGCAAAGCCCCCAGACAGGTTAGGAAAAGTCGAAGGACCACCACAAAGTGTGCCAGTCTTGGGCCCCGTACCAACCCCGATAGTGCCTCCGCCTGTGGAACCAGTGGCACTGCAGAAGACATTTGCCACCATCTGCGAAGGTGTGATACCCACCACAGGCATGCTGGCATTGGGATACGTCATGCTGTTAGCTACGGCAGGCATGTAGGGCTGCATAGGCACATAGGCTGGCTGCAGCGGTGGCTGGCCGTACATACCCACAGGCGCTGGAGTGGTGTCAAAAGCCATAGGGAAGGGCTGCATGGATGTGGGCAGAGAGCCTGGACCTATGGGTACAGTGGGGACTGGTGGGGGCTGCTGAGTAGGTGGTGGTGGCAGGGTGGGCGGAGCCTGTTGCTGGGCTTTCACTGCCTTGGAGACTTCCTCTAGCCAACGTTCAGCTTCCGATGGAGTGCGCCTGTGGCCGGTTGAAGGTGGAGACTGAACAGGGGGCTCCGCCTGGACCCATGAGCTGGTAACTGCAAAATGCAAAAATGAGAACTGACCATCAAGACAACTTTTGATAAGTATTTATACTCCGGTTATTTTATTTTAATTGGACAAGAAACACTTAGTTATGTCACTGAACTGGGGGTGGGTTTCCCAAAAGCTTCTTAACACTAAGAGCATCTTAACTAAGAGAGAAAGTGCTGCTCGCTCTACCATTTGCTCTTGGGAAACTCAGGCCTGTCCTGTGGTGTGTAACAATAGTTTCAGTCATTTGCCATCCTTTAGCTTGGGTCTATAAACAGTCAGTCCTGCCTCTACAGCTCTCGAGTATGTGCTCTGTGTTTTCTACCCCAATTCTTAATGATGTGTGCTTCTTTTGCAGGCAATTATAATGGAACTCCAGATCCATTCTTATTCCCTGTCCCTGTGCAAGGGTTTTCCCCAGGTCTCTGCTGCCACGTCAAATTCCCATCTCAGCCACTGGCTCAATCTCAGGCCCATTTCCCAGCACTGGTCCTTCCCCTGGACCCAGGTACAGTCCTTGCACCAGCCCCAGTAATTGCTCCAGGCACTGTTCCAGCCCCTGATTCTGTCATAGCCAATTCCACTTTCTGTCTGTCCTTGATGCTGGCTCAGTCTTAGATCAGATTCCAAACTCGGTCCATGATTCTGTTCTAATCTCAGATCCGATTAGAGTTTTAATCTTTGTACCTGATCAAAGTCTAGTTTCTGTACCAACAACTGATCGTAATTTAGCCCTTGATTACATTTTACAGCTCGCATCCGATTTGAGCCAAGGTTAGATGTGTTTTATAAGATTATCTCTATTTCCCAGTTCCTTGTATTTCATGTTTTTGTAGTATTCTGGTTTTGAACATTTGCCTCCATTCAGTTTGCCTGTCTGTGCTGAACCAACCTACTGTACGACTGAGATGATATGGTTTTACCTTGAGGCACAGGTGGAGGAGGGATGGCAGGAGGAACGCTGCATGCTGGCATGCCATTGCTGGTGGCTTGGCCACTGAGGTCCTCCGAGGGTTTGGTGAACGAGCTGTTGATTTGGCTACACAGTGCATTGATGCTGTCTGCTTCAGCAGCCACTGACAGGTCCATCTCAGGAACTGGGGGACAGGATCAATAGATTGGGTCAATTACACAAAGCAAACGTCACGCAGAGGGACCACATAGAACGTAATAAAATAATCCGAGTCTAATGGAGCTTGCAGAATCGGTCTGAGACGCATGGCTGGGCGTTTAAATTGAATGTTTTTCGTGTCATTATGGACTGTCCTGATTCTTCATCACACTACTGAACATGTAGCGACCCTTCATAAACCATGTAGCACTTTAAAATGTGTCGTACATTCTGGAAGCCATGTAAAACGTTGCTTGTTTCTTCACTAGCATCTCCCCTTAGAGCAAAGTTACACTCAGTACCATAACAGATACGGACGTTACAGTAATAAGCCGCCGGTTTAGTCAACACCAAGTCCTTAGGCCACTGAAACAACAAACATAAGAAATCCTTGACCTGTCTTCATGCTACAAATAGTGCACCATCCATAATTCTCCTATCAGTGTCAAATCTGACCTGAGGGATTAAAGCAGAGAACAGAAAGGACTGCCTATTTTTCTCTCTCCATTTCTCTCCCTCATCCTCTAGAGACAGAGTTTCTGTAAAAATGCATGTTACTGCGGAGAAACACGGCAAAACAGCCAGCAGGGTCAACGCCAGCAAACCACAGCAGCTTTCTATAAATACATAAAAGGCCTGGGATTGGATTTAAAAAAGTAGAAATATTCAATAGCAGGGCACAAACATGTCAGAGGATTTATGTGAATTTATGTCTTTGTTTCACGATATATATTAAAAAAAAAACATCAGTGCAATATGTACAGTGGTGCTTGCAAGTTTGTGAACCCTTTAGAATTTTCTATATTTCTGCATAAATATGACCTAAAACATCAGAATTTCACACAAGTCCTAAAAGTAGATAAAGAGAACCCAGTTAAACAAATGAGACAAAAATATTATACTTGATAATTTATTTATTGAGGAAAATGATCCAATATTACATATCTGTGAGTGGCAAAAGTATATGAACCTCTAGAATTAGCAGTTAATTTGAAGGTGAAATTAGAGTCAGGTGTTTTCAATCAATGGGATGACAATCAGGTGTGAGTGGGCACCCTGTTTTATTTAAAGAACAGGGATCTATCAAAGTCTGATCTTCACAACACATGTTTGTGGAAGTGTATCATGGCACGAACAAAGGAGATTTCTGAGGACCTCAGGAAAAGCGTTGTTGATGCTCATCAGGCTGGAAAAGGTTACAAAACCATCTCTAAAGAGTTTGGACTCCACCAATCCACAGTCAGACAGATTGTGTACAAATGGAGGAAATTCAAGACCATTGTTACCCTCCCCAGAAGTGGTCGACCAACAAAGATCACTACAAGAGCAAGGCGTGTAATAGTCAACGAGGTCACAAAGGACCCCAGGGTAACTTCTAAGCAACTGAAGGCTTCTCTCACATTGGCTAATATTAATGTTCATGAGTCCACCATCAGGAGAACATTGAACAACAATGGTGTGCATGGCAGGGTTGCAAGGAGAAAGCCACTGCTCTCCAAAAAGAACATTGCTGCTCGTCTGCAGTTTATTAAAGATCACGTGGACAAGCCAGAAGGCTATAGACCCCTTTCACTGACGTCACCCGAAACCGGAAGTAAACAGACCCTGCGCCATTTTGGAAGACCAACAAACTCGTGATAAGGGGATAATAACGGCAGCGGTATGTGAACCCACGAGAATAAAGTGGAGTGGCAAACGACTTAAAAAAACAAATCTGAGCTGTTTTATTTATGATTTATTGGCCCAACAGTAGACTTGAAAGAAACCTGTGTGAGACTTGGCAAAAAACTGTGGATATAATGGATAAGTCTGTGCATGATCTGCGGACACTTTGAGGTAAGCAAATGCAAGAAATTCAGATTTAAAACATGCTAAAGTGGCCCCAAGTTGATAACTGTATGAGGAGCAAGCCTCCCAGACTTCTACAATTTAATAATAATAATAATTTAGGATGGTTTGGGGCTTGCTCGCTGCTGCCAGGTTGGTTGTTGAGTAGCCTGACTGTTTTTTTTTCCCTTGCGTGTGGTATCATTGTTGGCGCGAGGTTGCTTTTTGAACATGCCAATGCGGACACGATTTCCCCTGATGAGTTATGACTTCAGACGCGATGCGTGTGTGGAGGTGTGGAGTCCGCGTGATATGTGCGTAAGATAGGCTTCTCATGTGTTTGGAGATCTGTGCTCCGAGACAAGCGCAAGCACACACACCCCCAAGGGAAAAACAGGGGCCCCCCGAAAATATCAGCATAGTTCGAACACTGAGTGTAGGCACTGGGTGTAAACAACAAATAGTTTACAATGTCTGGGTAGCAAACAGATGGCAGAATTGGTGTCAGGTCCTCCTTATGTTTCCATTCTCCCTTGCCCCGAGTCTTATCATATGGGTCAAACCCATCAATCACAGCCAGTTTCTCCACATACCGTGCCCTTTCTGCAGCTGGTAATGTACTCGCATAACCAGAATTATCATCCATCGTGTCACTTTACTCTCGCTCGTACTTTGTTTTATATTGTGAGTGCATGTACTTGGTCTTCCAATATGGCGCCTAACAAAATCTCGCGGCGCGGTGACGTCATGTGAAAGGGGTCTATTGGGAAAATGTTTTGTGGACGGCTGAGACCAAAATAGAACTTTTTGGTTGAAATGAGAAGCGTTATATTTGGAGAAAGGAAAACACTGCATTCCAGCATAAGAACCTTATCCCATCTGGGAAACATGGTGGTGGTAGTATCATGGTTTGGGCCTGTTTTGCTGCATCTGGGCCAGGACGGCTTGCCATCATTGATGGAGCAATGAATTCTGAATTATACCAGAGAATTCTAAAGGAAAATGTCAGGACATCTGTCCATGAACTGAATCTCAAGAGAAGGTGGGTCATGCAGCAAGACACCAACCCTAAGCACACAAGTCGTTCTACCAAAGAATGGTTAAAGAAGAATAAAGTTAATGTTTTGGAATGGCCAAGTCAAAGTCCTGACCTTAATCCAATCGAAATGTTGCGGAAGGACCTGAAGCGAGCAGTTCATGTGAGGAAACCCACCAACATCCCAGAGTTGAAGCTGTTCTGTACGAAGGGATGGGCTAAAATTCCTCCAAGCCGGTGTGCAGGACTGATCAACAGTTACCGGAAATGTTTAGTTGCAGTTATTGCTGCACAAGGGGGTCACACCAGATACTGAAAGCAAAGTTTCACATACTTTTGCCACTCACAGATATGTAATATTGGATGATTTTCCTCAATAAATAAATGACCAATAATATTTTTGTCTCATTTGTTTAACTGGGTTCTCTTTATCTACTTTTCGGACTTGTGTGAAAATCTGATGTTGTTTTAGGCAATATTTATGCAGAAATATAGAAAATTCTAAAGGGTTCACAAACTTTCAAGCACCACTGTACATGTCTCAACAATTCAATTAATGGCATATTTAAAGGATTTTTTTTTTTTTGCTTTCATGGTTATTCATTATTACAAGAAACAAAAATGGGATAATACTGAGTGTTAATATTTTAATAATGCCAAAAAAAAATCAGGATAAAGGTTCTGTCTCAGTCTGAATCAGGATCAGAACAACTTTGATTTCTTGAGTATTAAGCAATGCATTACTCAACACAATTACTATTGTTCCACTAGTACTATATAACTAATTTCTCTAGTACTAGTAGAACACGAGTGCTAGAGTACAGTGTTCTATAAGAGTTTGGACTCAAGTGATGAACCTGGTGATGGATTCTCCAGTATGTCGTGTCTACGTCACTGACCTGGGTTCTTGCTCTCAAAGTCGGTTTTGCGCTGCAGGGTAGACGGCAGCTCGTTCAGGCGCAAAGACAGCTGGCGTTTAAAAGGCGAGTTTTTCTGGCTGAGCGTAGGGAAACCACGAAACGAGCCCTGGCGCACAAGCTGCTCGAGGGGCGCATGACGGCGTGGGATGACGTGTGGCCCGCCTGCCTCGGCTCGCTCTACCTGAGTGGCAGCACCTTCTGGAGGAGAGGCGTTACCTGGTGGCACTGCAGGGATAGTGCACACTTCTGCAGAGAGGACGTGACATTCAGATTATGTAGAACCAATACTTAGCGACAAACTGCAACATACACTCACCGGCCACTTTATTAGGAACCCCCATATACCTGCTGTTTCTCTAATCAACCAGTCCCTTGACATAAAATCATGCAGATACAAATCTTCAGTTAATGTTCACACATCAGAACGGGAAAAATTGTGATCTCAAAGTGTGACTTTCTTTCAATGTGGCATGGGTGTTGGTTTGAGCCAGATGGACTGGTTTGAGTATTTCAGAAACTGCTGATCTCCTGGGGTTTTCACACACAACAGTCTCTAGAGTTTACACAGAATGGTGCGAAAAACAAAAAACACTGAGTGAGTGAGTGAGTGAGTGAGTGAGAGAGAGAGAGAGAGAGAGAGAGAGAGAGAGAGAGAGTTCTATGGGTGGAAACAAACACTTTGTTGATAAGAGAGCTCAGAGGAAAATGGCCAGGGGTGGGTTTCCCAAAAGCATCGTAGCACAAAGATCATCGTTAAATGGTAGAGCGAGAATCACAATGAACACTCTCTCTCCTAGTGAGGATGGTCTTAGCATTAAGAGACTTTTGGGAAACCCATCACAGATTGGTTCGAGCTGCCAGGAAGGACATTGTAACTCATATAATCACTCTTTATAACCGTGGTGAGCAGAAAAGCATCTCAGCATTCAACAGCAGAAGAACACATTGGGTTCCACTCCTGCAGCCAAGAACAGGGATCTTAGAATCAAGAGCAAGTTCCTATTAAAGTGGCCGGGGAGTGTGTATTAAAATACTCTGAAATCTAATAAAATCTGACCTCACACTTTTCTTTTTATTATCTAATCTTGTCCCATGTGCAAGATGTTCTACAAGACATTTTCCCAGCCTGCTTCAGGATAAAATGTTAGCATTTTTAATTACTTCTAACTATTTCTTCAAAATTGCGATACTGCACGGTATTCGTACAGGGTGCAGAATACTCCCCTACACACGCCGTCTCATTCGTGTTGTTTGTGCCCTGTCTAATATTCTCCTTCTGAGTATTTTTATAGGAGACTGGAGTCGTTGGTTTAGTGACCTTTCTTTTTGTCCTGCAGCTGCTTCATGATGTCCTCCTTCTCGCCTTGCTGGCTGGCTGAGGAGACGCGGAACGAGCCTTCGCGGACGAACGACGTGCGGGTGGCATCAAACGAAGCCGTGACGCCACACTCCTTCTCCCGCCGCTGCTTTCGCTCCAGACATGCAGCGAATGCACATCCTACTGCATGACTCAGACGCTCCCCCTGCCATAGACAAAACTTTGTGAGCAATATCATACCTATGTATGTTTTTTTTTTTTTTAAATCATGGTGATTGCGTTTTTGTTTTTTCCTATTAGGCAAAGAACTGGAAACAGCACGGCCTGGACATTTATCTGTATTCATGGAGATGTAGTGCAGCCTTCCAAGTTGGTATTATCCAGCTAATAAAGTCCTTCAGCAATGTCTGAATAAGTATCGTAACACTAGTACATGAACACATGGAGATTTATTTCCATATCTGTTCCAATCTTCTTCAAAAAACATTTTAAAATGATTTCAGAGAAAACCTTCACGCATGAGACACGTATTTTAGATGAGCACTAATTCTACGAAAAGGTCAATTGAACTCTCGTACAAAGATTGTCCTTGTAACAGTCAAAAACATCACTCATTTCCTCAAGTACAACAACATCCTGCAGCAGGCAGCCGTTCCAGTTGAGAGAATTGAAGCACACGGTCCTTATCTCCTTCCGCTTTACTGGAATTAAATGATGAATGTAAAATACAAGTCGCTCTCACCGAGTCCTTCAGAGCCATGAAGCAGTGGCACATCCAGCGGCGAGTGGTTCCGTCCCGGCAGATATAAGAGAACGCCTTGTCATAGTTGCGGTCCGGTGCACAGAACGACACCTTCTCAATGGTCTGATCAACGATGAGGTCCTACAGGTGATGGAAATTTGTTTACACTTTGGGCAAAAAAAAAGCCAATCATCAAGCATTTCCCCCATCAGCCCTGGTGCGTTTTATCACGTTGTAACCATCCGCTCTCGCCGCAATTATGGATTTCATGGATGACCATATTCAACAATGGAACCCCAAATACTGAATTACATTTTTGGTATTTATACAGTATCTTTAATAAAAAGCGTGATGGTGACTGACTTGAGCGTGTGAAGCAGCATCAGTGAACGTTACCAGTGAGCACAAGGTGTCGTGAATTACCTGCACACAAGTGTCAGTTTCGGACTAGAGGAACTTTTTCAGTAGTTCTTAGAACTGTTCGAGGAAGTTCCCCCTTTTTTCCTGTGTCCCCTCACTGCAGGAACGGGGGACGATTATAGTTCTTAGAACGCTGTTTTGAGGAACTTTTGTAGCTCTGACTTCAGGGAAGGTTCTCTCCCAGCACAGGAGGAACCATGAGTGATGTAAGTGTACGGTGAGTGGTCAAATACATGAGCTAATGCAGCACTGGAAACTGTCATTTTTTTTAAATCAGTGTAAAATGTCAGCAGTATAAACAACAGCACTTAGCTTTTGCATTAAAACATGACACATGGAGTGACAGTAAAGTCCAGGCTTTACAAAGAATATATAAACTCGCAACATTACGATTAGCATAAACTTGTCCACTTTGTTGGGTCGAGTTTCAATCACATGTTTCTACAGAAACAGACCATTCCACTGTGCTGTAGGATGGGGGGAGAACAGGAAGTGTTGCATATGCCCATTTTCCACCAAAGCAGTTCCAGGGCTGGTTCGGGGCCAGTGCTTAGTTTGGAACCAGGGTTTTCTGTTTCCACTGACAAAGAACTGGCTCTGGGGCCAGAAAAACCGGTTCCAGGCTAGCACCAACTCTCTGCTGGGCCAGAGGAAAGAACCGCTTACGTCAGCGGGGGGGCGGAGTTGTTAAGACCAACAACAATACCAAGACCGCGAAAGATCGCCATTTTTAAGCGGCGAGAAGCAGCAGCTGTACAAACGCGAAGTCATCCATTATTATTGTTGTTGTTGCTGCTGCTTCTTCCGTGTTGTTTTTGCTTCGATATTCATGCCAAGGTTTATGCAAACGTAGCGACGTAACTGACGTATACAGCGACGTAACTGATGTATACAACGACGTAACTGATGTATACAGCAACGTAATGACGTGGCTTCCCTTAGCACCGTGAGCTATGGAAAAGCAAACTGGTTCTCAGCTGGCTCGCAAGTTGAACGAGTTGTGAACCAGCACCAGCACTGGCCCCGAACCAGCCCTGGAACTGATTTGGTGGAAAAGGGGTAATAGTGATATTAAAGTCTTTATTTTGCATTATAAAGGAGGGAGGCAATAGATAAGAATATACTAAGAACGTATAATATAAGTGACAAAGGAAGTACAATCCAATTTTGATGCCTCTAAAAATATATCAATCTTAATTCGCCATCACGTAAGAAAACCTGTTGTAAAATAATTATCCACACGAACAACTTAAGTAAACATGTGCGTGAAGGTTCTCAGGTCATCGTAAACCGGAGGTGCTAAAGAAGGCAACTGGGCTTGATTGAAATCCTTGAAGATGTTTCACCTCTTATCCGAAAGGCTTCTTTAGTTCCATCTGACTAGTGGGGAGTTCCAGGTATTTATCCTCTACTGGACTAAAAGCAACCCTAAGGAGAGTCGTTGAGCAGTAACCACTGAAGGAGGTGGGCTGAGACACCACTTACAGTATCAGCCACCTACAATGCAGTCCTTAGCACACTTCCCAGAAAACTGAATTAAAACTGAATCCACACCAAGACTCAGCTGACTTCAATGACTCACATGATGGCAGAGAGAGTCAACGACCCACAGATCACCCTTACGACCCTCTAGGCTGCTAACACCATTCACACCCGGCCTCCGATGACCTTAACACCTACAGGATGACTGAGGCCCTGTCCACACGGCAACGGATTCAGGTGAATCCGATACAATTGTTTATCGTTTCGGCCTGGCGTCCACACGGCACCGGCGTTTTGGGTGCCCCAAAACGCAATCTTTTGAGAACGGGTCCCAGAGTGGAAAGATCTGGCAACGGTGCCGTTGCGAAGTCGTCTGGATGAGTAGAACGGATTTGTTTACGATGACGTCACAACCACATGACTGTGAGTGCTTCACGCCGGGTAGAAGTGTAACGAACTCGATGCGAGTTGTCAACAAATCCTATAACTTGGTTCATGAAACGCGCTTACAAAATATTTTCACTGTGAATATTTATTGTGTAATGGTGCAAAGTGAGAGAGAGAGAGAGAGAGAGAGAGAGAGAGAGAGAATAGCCCTTAGGCAGAGTCAATCCCGCCAGCAAAAATAGGGAAAAAAAGGAGCGATCTCACCTCTTCAGATGTTGGTTTAAGTCCTACAATACATTCCTCAAAAAGGGCGTAGAAGAACAAATTAATCCATCAACGTGTAGCATTCAATTTATTCCGGACCATTAAAGACGCCGCCTTCCGCGTAGAATCATACGTCATCCTCGCTGCCATATTGGATGGGTCAAAGCGGAGAATAAAGATGCCTCATTCATGTGCTGCGTTTAACTGTACCAACAGGTTTACCGTCCAAACGAGATCACATGGGATTACCTTTCACAGGTGAGATGGGAAAAATACTTTTCATTGTATTTGGTCATTATAATGTAATTTTACGAACAGATTTTTCTGACTTTGTGGCTAATATGAAGTCTCGCGCATAATAGTTTATGCGCATGCGTCCTTACTTCTTCTATTGTTCTGGTGTCTCCAAAGGGACCGTCTTACAGCGCCCCTAGAGGTGTGGCATGTGTATTGCATCGTTTTCAGCAAGCGTTGCATTGCCATATGGACCTGATATTTTACTGATCGTTGCCCATTTGGATGCGATATTTTTAAAATAACATCTCGTTGCCGTTGTCGTGTGGATGTAGCCTGAGGCTACATCCACACGACAACGGCAACGAGATTTTTTTTTTTTAAATATCGCGTCCACATAGGCAACAGATCAGTAAAATTTCAGGTACATATGGCAACGCAACGCTTGCTGAAAACAATGCAATACACATGCCACACCTCTAGGTGCGCTGTAAGACGGTCCCATCGGAGACACCAGAACAATAGAAGAAGGGGTTTACGCATGCGCATAAACCCCTTCTTCTGTAGCATCAGCCACATAAAGTTTTGATTATTAATCAGTAGCGTAAAATAGTATCTATTGTCTAAGACACTTATTTATATTTCATATTAAAACGTCTATGTAAATTAATACATAGAAGCCTGGCCAGGCGCTGAACATTCTTCTGCCTTCACTTTAAGAGAAATTCAGGGCAAGCATGAGCCTAGCTTCTTCCATGTCACTCACCCTGTCACTGTCACACGCACACACCTTCTCACTCCCTATCCTATGGATATAGTCCCTTTAAATCACGTGCTCGTTTTTTGAATGGAGACACGGAAAGAGGAATGAATGGGGGTAGATGGAAGCCGGTACGCCAACATTCTGATATCCTCCAGAATTCTTTAATGGACCGGAATAAATTGAATGCTACACATTGATGGATTACTTTGTTCTTCTACGCCCTTTTTGAGGAATGTATTGTCGGACTTAAACCAACATCTGAAGAGGTGAGATTGCTCCTTTTTTTCTTTTTATTTGTTGACAACTCGCATCGAGTTCGTTACACTTCTACCCGGCGTAAAGCACTCAGTCATGTGGTTGTGACGTCATTGTAAACAAATCCGTTCTACTCATCCAGACGACTTCGCAACGGCGCCGTTGCCATATTTTTCCACTCAGGAACCCGTTCTCAAAAGATTTCGTTTTGGGGCACCCAAAACGCCGGTGCCATGTGGACGCCAGGCCGAAACGATAAACAATTTTATCAGATTCACCTGAATCCGTTGCCGTGTGGACAGGGCCTGAGAAGGTCAAGGACCCATGTGACCTCGACGACTCTCCTTAGGGTTGCTTTTGGTCCATTAGAGGATAAATACCTGGAACTCCCCACTAGTCAGACAGAACTGAAGAAGCCTTTCGGATGAGATGTGAAACGTCTTCAAGAATTTCAAGCAAGTCCAGTTGCCTTCTTTAGCACCTCCGGTTAAGTTAACTAAACATATCGTCACCAAATCAATAATTTTCCACCGCAAATTCACTCTTTATAATGTAAAATAAAGACTTTAACGTCAGCTTGTAACACTTCCTGTTCTCCCCCCATCCTACAGCACAGTGGAATGATCCATTTCCGTGATTGAAATTCGACCCAACAAAGTGGACAAGTTTATGATCATCGTAACGTTGCGAGTTCGCTGTTTTCATAGAAACACAAGAATATTTTTGGACAAAATGCACATTGATATGAAAAGAAACAAACTAGTGATGTTGCTATACAACCATCAGCCAGCTTACATCACTTGAGCATTCCTACTGGCAGTGTAAATGCAAACAGGAAAAAAAAAGCCCTTGAAGTTCTGTCATTCCCAGGGGAGCTCCTAAGGGGGTTCCTCACGAGTCCCGAAAACCGTCTGGTCCGAAAGCATCTCAGAAAAAGGCAGAAAAACTGTCGCTCCTGACAACACTTCAATTCTGCCAGCACCGAGACTCACTGGGGTCTACACTGACTGCTTTTTGAGA
The DNA here is from genome assembly GCF_027579695.1 of Neoarius graeffei. Taxonomy (NCBI): domain Eukaryota; kingdom Metazoa; phylum Chordata; class Actinopteri; order Siluriformes; family Ariidae; genus Neoarius; species Neoarius graeffei. Next base: position 58,478,001 of record NC_083584.1, read on the forward strand.
CTCTGGAGGTAAAATGCATGATCACTACTCTGATTAGTCATTCTCAACCAACTCTCTGACTTCTGGAAACACAAACCTTGATCTCATTCAAAGCAGAATTCCCAGAATGACCAGGACAAAAGGGATCACGTTAAGTCTGTTAAAGGAACCATTTAAAGGCGACGCACAATGATTGCATCGTAAATAAGCTCGAGAGGGCAGAAGTGCGTCAGGTGAGGAGCCCGTTCAACTCAAGCCTCTTTAATGGCTGGAGAGGGCCAGCGCTCCGAGAGGCAGCTCAATGGCCAATTGTGTTCTGGGTAGAAAAAGCCAAAAGACATGCGCGATCAGGAAAGAGGAGGGGCTGCTGACTCACTTCACACTTCTGGGAAAACAGGAGGCCATGGGGCTTGTTAAATGTCAGGGCGGGACCCCAGACGTGCTTACCCAAGTTCAGAGTGTATGCAGCAGGACGCTCTGGAGCCATATGGACATTGGTAAAAGGGGATTAGGTCTCTATGCTGACTCATGGCAAAGCAGACGGATTAGCAAAAGGGCAGGGAGAAAGAGAGAGAGAGAGAAGGAGGGAGGCGATGGACGGCTGGTTGTATTGGGGGAGGGTTTACAGAGAACAAAAAAACCAGGGTTCTTTGTGCTTTCCACTCTTTTCACAGCCTGGAAGAGAACAGGATGACTGTACTCATAATGTAGTGAGGCCCACTGTTTACCTCTCAGTACTGTGTCTATGGTGTGTTTTTATATCCTGGTGGGGACCAAATGTCCCCACAAAGACAAAACTGTCAGATATTCCTGCCTTAAAAGCAGCGACATGGGTTTCCAAGGTTAGAGTTAGATTTAGGTATCGGTGTAGGCATAGGATTAGGATTAGATAGTCTGACAAAACTGTGTGTGTGTGATTTGAATTTAAATCGATCAAGTTCTCTGTTGTCAGGGCAAAAGTTTCTCATGATGATTGGAAAACGGGACACTTACGAAACTTGAACAGTCCTTAAGAATAAAAATACTTGTTTTAAAAACAAGAAATTTATACTATTAAAAAATATGCCATGTTCAAAAATCCCTACTATCCATCCCATCAGCGAGAAGAAGCAACCCTCAAACCCGTGTGTGGCTTCACAGACGACTTTAGTAGCTGCACGTAAAGTAAAGTAGTTGTGGGATTTAACTTTTGGGGAGCAGCCAAGTTCCCCTGCCGTGCTTTTTTCCCGCAGTTTCCCTCTTATTCAAAGGCTCGTCTGTAAGCTAAGGCCAAGACACAACACTGTCAGCAAGTACCATTCAACTGATGCATTTTCAAAAGGTCCCTGTCTGCGCATAGATTTTAACAGCTACAAGGACAATGAATGATGTGCTTACCTTGGTTTTGTCATCCACCACTCTCAGACCATCAGCCGAGACCCACAGCATGGCTTTTACCGATTTTTTTCCAGTCTGACAGAAAGAAAAAAAAACAGAACAGCATGAAACTTTCAAAGTTCTGTCGCTTTACAGTGGTTCTTTGACCTCACCATAGCAGATATTTTTTGTTATGCTGCTGTGTACAACTGTGTTTATGCATCATTCATGGACAAAAAAATTAAATGTAGCCTACGGACTCCAGTTTTGATTAATGAGGTCATCACCCAGGTGCTGAGCTGTAATAAAGTGATGAGAATGTTAAAAAGAAGAAAGTAAGACCTAGTGAGGCCAGTATGAGGCAGCAGTAGCTCTGCAGAAGAAGAACGAGAAACGGTATGTAAATCAAGAGAAGTGGAGTGCAAACGAGGATCGAGAAGGACACCGAGAGGGAAGAAGGACCTGGTGGAATTCCAGCCACCTTTTAAATCTGCTAAAGCAGCTGCAGCGAGAAAGGAAGTCATAATGTGAAACTAAGCAAAGCCGAAGAGAATCAGCAAACAGGGAGAAAACCAGTCTTGGACAATGAGAAGGGGAGGGAACAGCTAGAACCAGCTGGAGAACTCTACTGGGATACCGGAGATGAAAGGACTCACACAGTCGACTTTGGCAGACACACACTTAGGTTGTAGCCCTCAGAATAATACCGATGCACACATTATACATCATGTAAATGTTCCCCGAGTTATCAGCTAATTAGATGAACCTATCTAGTTCCAACTAAACCAGAGAGAGACTCAAATCTAAATGAAAATGTACAAGGTCTAAAAAAGTTGAGACGCTATGTACAATATACATTTTTTTAAAAAGGAAGACGATGATTTGCAAATATTTCATTGAAAATCGTACAAACACATCAAATTATTGTTTTTTGAAAAAATATATGCTCATTTTTAATTTGATGTCAGCAACAGGTTTCAAAAAAGCTGGGACAGGGACCTCTACTTTTAACAACACTCTGTAAACGTTTGGGAACTGAGGAGACCAATTGCTGGATTTTTGAAAGAGAAATGTTGTCCCATCCAGCTTGCCTGCGACCCTGTAGAAGGATAAAGCGGCTACAGATAATGAGATGAGATGAGATGTTGTCCCATTCTTGCCCGATATAAAATTTCAGTTGCTCAACAGTTCGGGGTCTCATCTCATCTCATCTCATCATCTCTAGCCGCTTTATCCTTCTACAGGGTCGCAGGCAACCTGGAGCCTATCCCAGCTGACTACGGGCGAAAGGCGGGGTACACCCTGGACAAGTCGCCAGGTCATCACAGGGCTGACACATAGACACAGACAACCATTCACACTCACACCTACTGTCAATTTAGAGTCACCAGTTAACCTAACCTGCATGTCTTTGGACTGTGGGGGAAACTGGAGCACCCGGAGGAAACCCACGCAGACACGGGGAGAAAATGCAAACTCCGCACAGAAAGGCCCTCGCCGGCCACGGGGCTCGAACCCGGACCTTCTTGCTGTGAGGCGACAGCACTAACCACTACACCACCGTGCCGCCAGTTTGGGGTCTCCTTTGTTGCATTTGTTTGATTATATTTCATTATGCACCAAATGTTTTCAATGGCAGACAGGTCTGGACTGCAGGCAGGCCAGTTTAGCACCTGTACTCTTACTACGGAGCCATGCAGTTTTAATCTGTGCAGAAAGCAGTTTGGCATTGTCTTACTGAAATAAGCAAGGTCTTCCCTGAACAAGACATCATCTGGATGGCAGCATATTGCTCCAAAACATGTTTATATCATTCAGCATTAATGGAGCCTTCCCAGATGTGCAAGCTACCCATGTCATGTGCACAAATGCACCCTCATCACATCACAGATGCTGGCTTTTAAACTGTGTGATGATCATTTTTTAATGCAGTGCTGCCTGAGGGCATGAAGATCACAGGGCATCCAATATTGTCCTTGTCTCTTGCATACAGAGATTTCTCTGGATTCTCTGAATTTTGTAATGATATTATGTGCCATAGATCAGCGGTTCTCAGCTGGTTTTGCTTCAGGACCCATATTTTATGTTGGACATCAAGTCATGTCCCAACACTACTCTAAAGTTATTTCATGTAAGTAAATGAAGAAATGCGCATTAAATTTTGCATGAATCATTTACTACCTCAGATAACAGAAAATAAATCAACTTGCATATTGGGTTGTTCAGGTTGTATCGCAGAAGTATACAGTGGAAAATATCAGTTTATTAAATGCAGTGCACAATGAATTAATTATTCACGAGATTAATATGGAAATGAGCCGCGATGTAAATGTATATATTATCCTGAGTAAGTGCAAGTTACCTCGTCTAACAAATAAACACAGAGACAAATCCTCAATTACTAACTATGCACTAACTATGAAAAATGCACAAATATTAAATGCATAAACCTAATAATGAGAATTAAATGCAGTTAACGGGAACAGAGCCAAAATCACAGCCTGTCAAATCAGTGAGAAAGAAACCCGAGGGTGTGAGTTCTTTTTTTTTTTTTAAGTGTCTGAAAATCAGGATGGCATGATCGGATACAGGAAACCCGATTTGAACAAGGCATGTGCAGAAGTTAGGTCATTTCCACCACTGCTTTACAGCTGCTGCTCGATTGGGTGATTTGGGGTTAGGGTTAGGAAGTGACATCATTTCTCGCATGGTTTGTCCAAATCAGGTAGTGATATGTAGAATAATCCCTTGTAACCCAACAAAAAGTCCACAATGTGCAAGGAGTAATGCTTGGTTCACACATTGGTGTTTCAGCCTTGCGTATGTACGGCGTACCAGGATACGTGGCAGTAAGAAAGGAACGTCACAGCATCGCCAGCTTACATAGCTAATACTCTAGGATGCGTAACACGATCTCCTTGTACGCCAGGGTGCGGTGTATTTTTAAGTCCATACTTAAAAATCTGTAGCAGCTTTGATACGTCACGTGTACGCCATAAAAACGAAAGCTACGCAGCAGGAACGCTGCTCAAACACCTATTATGCTGTGCGAACACTTTAGTTGACATGTGTTTGATGAAGGTGGCTCCGGGGCTGGCTGGGTGGATGCGGCTGATGTCTTCCCTCTTCCCTTGCCCTTCTTGGGTCCTGATTTCTTCGCTGGCATGATGCTTTCTTGACTGTGACGAATGACAACAAACACAGCATCGGGCCCCCTTTTATACCCATCTGTGAACGCTGCAAATACGCAGCAGCAATGTCACACGCAAGAACGAAGCACCACGCCAACGAAAGCAACGAAACGGTTACGCCGCGGCAACGCATCAGTACGCCATAGCTTTACATCCCTTGAACCCCATACAAATCCCAGATACGCCACAGGAACACCACACATATGCCGTGTACGTCACAGGACTTTAATTTTGGACAAAATACGCCTCATTTCTTGGCGTTTGCCCCACACGCCACTTACGTGGCAAGATACGAGACAGTGTGATAGTAGCCTAAAAGACTGCAGAAAACATGAAACCATCAGAATTCATAAAGTATTCAGAGACAAAACACTCAAGCTATAAAAAAACAAGCGTGGTGAGGGGTTTTTTTGTCAAAAAAAAAAAACCTCAACAGTTGGAGATCGAGCTTTTTTTTTTTTTTGCCCACCTGCTTTGCATCAGACTCGTGTGGAGGTTCTCTGATCATATGGACAGCAGCAGGTAAAACAAGCTCCTCTGTAACCGTGTGGGTCTTTTTGCATTCGGAAATGTGATGAAGTGACAGTGCACAAAAAACAACAACAAAAACAAACAAGCAAAAAACTCAACAGGCTTGTTTACATGGCTTGAGGGTTTTGTCTTTAAACACTTTATGAATTCTGATGGTTTCTTGCTTTCTGCAGCTCACCACACGCTGTAGACTGCACAAACCATGCCGGTCATAGTTTCATTTACTTTGATTGTTTTTTTCCCCCCAGCCTTTTATAGAAAGAAGAAATTTCAGTTTATCAGATGTTAGCACCAGTTGTTTGCAGGTGAATTAGCACCATGGATGCACAACATGACAGAATTTTTATTAGCAATTTTTTTTTTTTTACACTATCAAAATAATTTGCTTTTTTTTTTTTGGTCGTACATTTCCATGGTTTTTCTTTTTGTTATGTTTTATCATTTGCATTTAACCATGTATTTTCTTTCCTCCCAACCTTTGGGAGGAAAACCTTTCCTCAATGTAAAATTGTGGAACGTTATTCTTAAATTGTTGCACGGTTTGCCCACGCAATCTTTCACAGAGCGGTGAACCCATCCCCATCTTTACTTCTGAGAGACTCCGCCTCTCTGGGATGCTCTTTTTTATACCCGATCATCTTACTGACCTGTTGCCAATTAACCTAATTAGTTGTGAGACAGGGGTGGCACGGTGGTGTAGTGATTAGCGCTGTCGCCTCACAGCAAGAAGGTCCGGGTTCGAGCCCTGTGGCTGGCGAGGGCCTTTCTGTGTGGAGTTTGCATGTTCTCCCCGTGTCCACGTGGGTTTCCTCCGGGTGCTCCGGTTTCCCCCACAGTCCAAAGACATGCAGGTTAGGTTAACTGGTGACTCTAAATTGACCGTAGGTGTGAATGTGAGTGTGAATGGTTGTCTGTGTCTATGTGTCGGCCCTGTGATGACCTGGCGACTTGTCCAGGGTGTACCCCGCCTTTCGCCCGTAGTCAGCTGGGATAGGCTCCAGCTCACCTGCGACCATGTAGAACAGGATAAAGCGGCTACAGATGAGTTGTGAGACATCCCACTAGGTGTTTTTTTTTTTTTTTAACATTACACAAATTTTCCAGTCTTTTGTTGACCCTGTCCCAACTTTTTTGAAACATTTTTTCTGGCATTAAATTCAAAATGAGTAAATATTTTACCCCTTAAATATGTCCGCTTTTCAAATTTGTATATTTTAGATTCTTCTTATTTTTTATTCCATTTATATAAATACTTCTGGGTTTTTTGTTTTTTTAAATTCTTTTATTTTAACTGTTCAAGCACCAACCACCAAATTCCTCGTATGTGAGAATGGACTTGGCGATAAATTTGATTCTGATATTTTTCAAAAAACAATAAAAATTTCTCAGTTTCAACGTTTGATATGTTGTCTTTGTACTATTTTCAATGAAATATAGGGTTTCCCAGATTTGCAAATCCTCACATTCTATTTTTATTTATATATTATGCAGCACCCCAACTTTTTTGGAATTGGGGTTGTGTGTCTTCACAGATTCTGTTTTCATCATACAGTATGTTCAGGCGGAAATGGTACATGATCATCACATCACACCAATAAAGCAAAGAACACGACTACTGATCAGATTTTCTGTTGTTTTTATTTCTTTCAGGAAAGTATTTAGATGTTTGGAACCTGCACCATACCTGTAGCTCCAACGATGTAAGGACTAGCAATGTAAGGATGACCTTGAGAACCTGCCGTATAAACTTCACCTTATTTAATTTATTTGAGCGAGCTTTCATGTCGAATGTGAGCAGTGTCAGGTTATAAGCAGTTATTATCTAGACTCTTGAGTGGTACTCATCGTACTGAAAAGGAAGAGGGAGGAAATACTCACCATTTTCAGTTTCTTCACAGCCTCCTCACATACATGCATCCCTCTGGACTCCTCCACCTCCACCAAACCCAGATACTGCAGCAGAGAGAACAAGCACAAGAAAGAGAGAGACAGAGACATTCGAAATGCTTGACCACAGATCTGCAGCGTCATGAGGTGACAGAAGGACACAGCAGGTCCAGGTTTTCTACTTTTATGAAAGCCAAATATGAGCCATTTTTGACCATTTTCACTCAAAATCATTGGTGGAATCCCTAATAAATGACTGTATAACTTGTCTACTGTTAGCCAACTCAAACATTCACTGCTAGATTTTATTTCACATTAATCGTAAAATGTGGTGCTCCTGTGCAAAACGTATGAAGGTTGGCAGGTCTGCCTTGGCACATTTGGTGAAAACCCAACACTATGAAGCATGGTGGCTGTAGCATCATGTTGTAGAGATGCTTTTCTGATCATCCAGGACTGAGAAACTAGTCAGGATTGAAGGCAAAATGGATGGAGACAAATACAAAGCAATCCAAGAAGAAAAACTGTTTCAGTCTGAGAGGGATTTGAAGACTAGAGCAGATGTTCACCTTCCAGCAGGACAACAAATCTCAATCAAAGCCCAAACCTCAATCTGACTGAGAATCTGCAGCAAGATTTGAAAATTACTCTTCATCAATCTGACCGAGTTGGAGCAGTTTTGCCAAGAAGAATAAGCAAAAAAATATATATATATATCTGGATCCAGATGTGCAGAGCTTACAGAGACATAGAAGAATTGCAGCTGTCACCACACTCAGAAGTGGTTCTACCAAGTATGGCTCGAAGGGGTTGAATATTTATGCAGCCAACAATGTTTTACCCCTTCAAATGTTCTATGTATTGTGTAAAAGAAAAGAGGGACAAATTCATTTCTATTACAGGTTACAGCACGACAAAATGTGTCTGCTTCTGAATTACTTAGAAATGACTGAATAAATTCTTTAGAAATAAATAATTCCAGCATGGACGGCCAACACAACATTTACAGACATCCCTTCTCTTCTTCTGTTTCTTACACTTTGGGATTTTCCTCCTTTGTCACATTACTAGCAATCAGCACATCTTTCCCAGTAACGTCTCAGCTCCTGTTCACGCGACCCCTTGTGAACTGTCCTGTTTCTCTTTCTGGTTGGTTGAAACATCACTATTCCGAGGATTTCACCATTCCCAGTGAGTTACTGGCTGAATGAAGGAGTCATACAGGACAGGAAGGTGGTGGAAAACCAAAAGGAGGACGTGAGTAGAGTTTCAGCTGTGGTCTCAGACTTCCTAACTTCATTTTGTGAGATTTTTGCATATTTTATTCTTCTGCAATAACAATTACCAAATAATACAGTTAGGTTCATAAATATTTGGACAGAGGCAACATTTTTCTAATTTTGGTTCTGTACATTACCACAATGGATTTTGAACAAAACAATTCAGATGCAGTTGAAGTTCAGACTTTCAGCTTTAATTCAGTGGGTTGAACAAAATGATTGCATACAAATGTGAGGAACTAAAGCATTTTTTAAACACAATCCCTTCATTTCAGGGGCTCAAAAGTAATTGGACAAATTAAATAATTGTAAATAAAATGTTCATTTCTAATACTTGGTTGAAAACCCTTTGTTGGCAATGACTGCCTGAAGTCTTGAACTCATGGACATCACCAGACGCTGTGTTTCCTCCTTTTTAATGCTCTGCCAGGCCTTTACTGCAGCGGTTTTCAGTTGCTGTTTGTTTGTGGGCCTTTCTGTCTGAAGTTTAGTCTTTAACAAGTGAAATGCATGCTCAATTGGGTTGAGATCAGGTGACTGACTTGGCCATTCAAGAATATTCCACTTCTTTGCTTTAATAAACTCCTGGGTTGCTTTGGCTTTATGCTTTGGGTCATGGTCCATCTGTATTATGAAACGCCGACCAATCAGTTTGGCTGGATTTGAGCACACAGTATGTCTCTGAATACCTCAGAATTCATCCGGCTGCTTCTGTCCTGTGTCACATCATCAATAAACACTAGTGACCCAGTGCCACTGGCAGCCATGCATGCCCAAGCAATCACACTGCCTCCGCCGTGTTTTACAGATGATGTGGTATGCTTTGGATCATGAGCTGTACCACACCTTCACCATACTTTTTTCTTTCCATCATTCTGGTAGAGGTTGATCTTGGTTTCATCTGTCCAAAGAATGTTCTTGCAGAACTGTGCTGGCTTTTTTAGATGTTTTTTAGCAAAGTCCAATCTAGCCTTTTTATTCTTGAGGCTTATGAGTGGCTCACACCGTGCAGTGAACCCTCTGTATTTACTTTCATGCAGTCTTCTCTTTATGGTAGATTTGGATATTGATACACCTACTTCCTGGAGAGTGTTGTTCACTTGGTTGGCTGTTGTGAAGGGGTTTCTCTTCACCATGGAAATTATTCTGCGATCATCCACCACTGTTGTCTTCTGTGGGCGTCCAGGTCTTTTTGCATTGATGAGTTCACCAGTGCTTTCTTTCTTGCTCAGCATGTACCAAACTGTAGATTTTGCCACTCCTAATATTGTAGCAATTTCTCGGATGGTTTTTTCTGTTTTCGCAGCTTAAGGATGGCTTGTTTCACCTGCATGGAGAGCTCCTTTGACCGCATGTTTTCTTCACAGCAAAATCTTCCAAATGCAAGCACCACACCTCAAATCAACTCCAGGCCTTTTATCTGCTTAATTGAGAATGACATAATGAAGGAATTGCCCACACCTGCCCATGAAATAGCCTTTGAGTCAATTGTCCAATTACTTTTGGTCCCTTTAAAAACAGGGTGGCACATGTTAAGGAGCTGAAACTCCTAAACCCTTCATCTAGTTTTAATGTGGATACCCTCAAATGAAAGCTGAAAGTCTGGACTTTATGTCCATGTCCATTATATAACTATAACTTGAATATGTTTCAGTAAACAGGTAAAAAAAAACCAAAATTTGTGTCAGTGTCCAAATATATATGGACCTAACTGTATATCGTCCAACGCGAACTCAAGATCATAAAACATACAAATAGCAGATTCAGACACAACACACTTAGTGTAGAACCTGAGAAAGAAACAAAGCATCTTTGTGGTGTCGCAATTAATTTGGAAAAGGTCTGCTTTATATGATGTGATGATGTGAGCACTGAGGAAAGGGTCCATTAGAGAATTACATCTCTGTCTCCCTGAGACTCCAGAAGCCTTGGGCTACCAATGAAAATGAGGCTGAATTTAATTATGTTTATCTCTCTGCAACAAGACCTTCATTAATGGCACAGAAGCTCAACTTCGATTTCAGAATATATATTTTTTCCTGTTTCGAATATGCCATGTTCAAGCGACAGTCTGTGTTGTAAATAATGGCGTCTGTATGATACTGTATATAAAAACTGGTTGTAGACATGATTACTTGCTATGATTACTACAGTGGGTGTTTGCACAAAGACGGACGTGTCGAGGTTTTGGCCGTCATCCAAACCCTGTAAGTGTGTTATTGACTTTTAAAGCTTTTACCGTACAGACTATATCTGACCTATTTCAACGCAAGTCCTTTTAGCTTCATGGACATGTCCATTAAATTATCCCTCTCCTGTCCTTACTGCGATCACACGATCCCATACCACACATCCTCGAATGAACCAATTTGTGAAGCGTAGACGAGATAATCACAATATCAGTTGTTGTTGTTGATCATCAGCACATGCCTGTGTCTGTCAGCTGAAAAATCATGTCGGTTCAGTTTCCTACCCGGACGGCGAAGCAGCATTTGCCCTTACGCACGGCTTCCTCGTCAGCCTGCCACTGGTGTGGTCGACTGGCCTCAGGCACGTAGGTTGGCTTCTTTCTGCGCAAACTCTGACGCAGCTTATTCATCTCCAAACTCTCAGGATCCCTGGTACTGTGAAGAGCAAAAAAAACAGAGAGAGACTCAGATTAATAGAGTTCATCCTTAGACCTTAAAGGGCACATCTTGGGTATATTTAGGAGCAAGATCAATGTAATTCTCCTATTTTATATTAAACTTTGGTCAAATATCTGTCACATTTTGCGCAATTTTTTTCCCTTGCGCAATACCAGAAAAATTCAGTTGAAATCAAGCCATTTGAGGTGAATTGGTCCGCCTCTGAAAAAACTTGGCACTTGGATTTCCTGGCAAACATTGATTTTCATGACGTCGCGTGCGGGACGCCTTCCTCTGAATCCTACATCAGCGCTGGTTTGTTTATGAGGAAACAACCTGGTGGTTTTCTGCTAATTTCTTCAACGTTATCACGTAATTATTAAAATGGTTAACAGATGTATCGTCGGAGGGTGTAGCAACACCAATGATGATGGGATTAGTACTCATCGTTTTTCAAAAGGCCGGACAACGAGAGAGAAATGGGAGCGCTTCGTGCGAGGCACCCGGAAAAACTGGCAACATGCAACAGACCACAGCATCACATGCGGGACTCACTTCATAAAGCCCAACAACTTTGAGAACTATTTGCAGTGGGAAATGGGCTTCAAGAAGCAACTTGATCTGAAAAAAGACACAGTTCCATCTGTTAGAATGCCCAAAGCAACACCATCTCCATCTGTGTCAACGTCACCAAAGGAGCCAGCCGTGTTCGTCTCCCCTGACATTAGGCGAAGTGCCGCATCCACTGAGGTCCTTGAAGCCGAGGATCAAGCAGAGCCGAGAAAAAGACCAAGAAAATCTGCAATTCACAAGCTGACTTTTCTGACCAGGGTAAGAAATAAGAGAGACTATACTCTAAATTAGGTGTTCCTGTGTTTGTGTGGTACATGGATAATGTTATTTATTGAGACACACAAAAATAAACAACACGAAAGCGCTGGGCGATAATACACTTACTTCACATGTATCAAGGGATATGCATGTCAGGGCTTGAGATCTTGGGACCTATCAAACACATTAAATGTATATCCAACCCTGCTTAGCCGATTCCATGTGTATAGCTTATGAAATCTTTCTCCTACAGTAGCCAGTACTCTCTTCTAAATGAAGAAATATATAAATACATAATAGTAATTAGAAAAAATATGATTTATGTAACAATAGATAGATGAGCATTGATACATGAATCCATGGGTTTAGAAGCTCAGGCGACAATTCCATATTTCAATGCAAAATCGCTAGCTGCTAAACTTGGTCTACACAGGCTGTGCACTGAAACCGTGCAAGCTCGCGCAGCCAGCTGGCGGATCCGCACGTGACGTCACAAATCTGGCTCCAGACTCCTTTGGGATTTTTCCAGACGCGTTTTTTTATTTTATTTTTTTCTGCTGTAGACAAATGGCCTTGTGCAAAATTACCCTTCTGGATGAGTGTGTAAAGGGACATTCTTTCATATTAAAAAAAAACAAAACACGAAATTGGTCCAGAATATGCCCTTTAATCATAATCATTTTTGAGTTTTTGTTTTGTGTGTGTGTGTGTGTGTGTGTGTGTGTGTGTGTGTGTGTAAAACTTATATTCGTGACTTAAAGGAGAACTGAAGGCAAATTTTTTATTATCAAAATTCTATTTATCTCATTTTATTAAATATCGGAATGCATTTTTGATCGCTATTTTGTCACTGCTATAGCAAGTTATGAGTGTTTGAAATATGCGCTGTAATATATCGGTCCGTATGTCAAAGCAACGGCCGTAAACGAGATTCGTTGAGACCTGTGCAAGACATCGTAGGACGGAAGTAAAACGTACAGCGGAAATCAAAGTGACCAACATCTGCCAACGCTGTCAAAAGACGCACGCGCCCTCTTTCGAATGCTGATGTAATCAAGCCGGAAGTTTTGTTTGTTTTGATAGCAATCAGAAAAGTTTGAAAAAAGTAGGCATTAATCGTCATTTAAACTTGTTTCTGTGCAATACTTCGTTTGGAAAACAGTTTTCAAAATGGCGGCACTGACACCTGGCTGACACTTCACGTTTCAAAGTCTCGCACAAGTCTCGTGAAGATCGCGCGGATAAGCGACGCCTGCCGTGGACCAAACGAACTCAATTCAACATGGCTAAAAACCGAATAGGCCGATAAGTATAATATTTAATTGCAATTAGTTGCCAATACGAGTCACGATATAAGGTTACTAAAACCGAAAACGTAATTGAATAACACGTTAATTAAGAAATAAAGCAAGTTTAAAAATGACTTCAGTTCTCCTTTAAAGCAGTGTATCATGTTTTGACTGCTCTTTAAAGTTGCTCTCATTGTCCTGGTTCACCAGTTTGTCTCCGAGTCCTTGTTCAATTCTAAGTCACTACAATCTCATCCATGATATTTTTGCTGCTAGTAGCTCATTCTCAGTGCCTTCTATCATAAAACAAACAATGACTTTCTATTAAACACGATAATTAGGCCATTCATTCTGTCCTTTAATTTGCATTGGTAATTTCAAGTGCTGCAGAATAAAACATGACATAACCCAAGCAGTCTCTTCTAAAGAATGCTGATTGAGGCTAATCACACACAAACCTTTGTGAAGGAAAAATGCACTGATCCACTATATGAGGACAAACAAAAACACACCTTTTAGTGATCAAAAGCAGTCAATGCAAACTGGTGATTTTCATGTCAGAATCAGAATCAAGTTTATTGCCAAGTATGTTGTCACATACAACGAATTTGCTTTGGTGATTGGTGTCTGAACAGTTAAGATAGAAGAATTAAAAAAAAAAAAAAAGACAAAAGGAGTTATATAAATAGAATAACAAATAAGAAGAATCTCAAATGTACAAATATGAACAGCGGACCTATTTTAAGTAGTCTGTGCATGGGTTGTTTTGAAGTCCAAGCAGTCAGTGTTGCCAGATTGGGCGGTTTTCTCCCCGTTGGGGGGTTTCAAGTGCATTTTGGCGGGTTTTGAACAAATTTTGGGCTGGAAAACGTCAGCAGTATCTGGCAACACTGCAAGCAGTACAGTATGTCCCGGAATGTGCAAAAACAGGTCACATGATGAAGATAAAGATGAAGAAGAGTCATGACATGAATGTGTGAGAAGAAGAGAATATGTGCAATGGGTTAAATAAATAGCCAAGCTGTACACTGAACCAGAATATGCAATAAAAGTTCACAGTATGAAGATGTATGACAGGACCAAGAAATGTGTAAATTGCAGTTCAGGGACGAAGTGCATTAATGTCACAGATTGAAAGTGTGAGGTTAGAGTCAGTGGGGTCTCAGGTCTTATTGATGAGGCAGCTGCAGTGGGGAAAAAGCTAGCTTTATGGCATGAGGTTTTGGTTCTAATGGACCGCCAGAGGTGATTCTAGAGTCTGTTGTGGCCCCAAGCAAAAATTTCCAGGGGGCCCTTCTGATCAGTGCTCATCACCAATATGTTATAAATAATCTGACACCAACAAAAAATGTATGAAACCAAAGTTTTTTAAATTCCAAATGTGAAAATACAATGGTAAAGAACAACAAAAACAATAAAAAACAAAATAAACAAGCTCTCGGGCCCCGATTCTCGGGGGGCCCCTGGGCCAGGGGGCCCCAAGCAGTTGCCTGCTTTGCCTGTTCACAAGCTGCGTGTCTGTGGACCGCAGCCTCCTACCAGAGGGGAGTGATTCAAAAAGTTTGTGTCCGGGGTGAGAAGGGTTGGCCACAATCCTTTCTGCTCTTCTCAGGGTCCTGAACTCGTACAGGTCCTGAAGAGACGGAAGGCTGCAGCCAATCATCCCCTCAGCAGAGTGGATGATGCGCTGCAGTCTGCCCTTGTCCCTGGCAGTGGCAGCAGTGTACTGATGGAGGAGGTGAGGCTGGACTTGATGACGGCGGTATAGAAGTGCACCATCACTGTCTTTGGCAAATCGAACTTCTTCAACTGCTGCAGGAAGAACATCCTCTGCTGTCCTTTCTTGGTGAGAGAACAGGCATTCGTCTCTCACTTAAGGTCCTGGGTAATTATAGTGCCCAGGAAGCAGAAATACTCCACAGAGGTTACTGCTGAGTCAAACCAGGTGATGGAGGAGGGTATGGCAGAGCTCCTCCTGATGTCCACATTCATCTCCACTGTCTTTAGAGCATTAAGCTCCAAGTTGTTCTGCCTGTACCGGGGCACCAGATGGTCAACCCCCCTTCCTGTAGACAGACTCGTCCTCATCAGAGAGGAGTCCAATGAGGGTGGTGTCATCTGTGAACTTTAGGAGCTTGACAGACTGATGACTGGAGGTGCAGCTGTTGGTGTACAGGGAGAAGAGCAGAAGAGAAAGGACGCAGCCTTGGGAGGGGGGGGATCCAGTGCTGATGGTTCGGGAGTCAGAGACGTGTTTCCCCAGCTTCATGTGCTGCTTCCTGTCAGATGGGAAGTCAGTGATCTACTTGCAGGTGGAGTCAGACATGCTCAGCTGAGAGAGCTTGTCTTGCAGAAGAGCCAGAATGACAGTGTTTAAGGCCAAACTGAAATCCACAAACAGGAACCTAGCATAGGTTCCTGGGGAGTCCAGGTGCTGGAGGATGAAATGGAGAGCCATGTTGACAGCATCGTCTGCAGATCTGTTGAGTCTGTAGGCGAACTGCATGGGGTCCAGGAGCGGGTCAGTGATGGCTTTAAGGTGGTAAAGCACAAGGCGCTCATACTGTATATACACCCAAGACCTGATACAGATAAATACAAATTACAAAAGGGATTACAAAAGACATAGTAAATAGTCGTGTATGAATGGCTAAAATTTTTACTTTGTGACTTCGTGAGAATGCCTGGGAATGGAGAGGGCTCAACCTTACCACTAAGCTGAACATCTACCGTACTGTGATACTTACCACCCTACTTTACGCCTGTGAGACCTGGACTGTTTACAGCAGACACGCTAAGCAGCCCAACCACTTCCACTTGACCTGCCTCCGCAAACTCTTTCATATCACATGGCAGGACAAAACCCAGGACAAAATGAACTGGACTTCCCAACGTTAACACTCTTCTGCAGAAAGCCCAAGCCAGATGGACTGGCCATGTTGTTACGATGCCAGACAGTCGACTGCCCAAACAGTTGTTGTCTAGAGAGCTGTGCCAAGGCAAGCACTCATCTGGGGGGCAGAAGAAATGCTTCAAGGACAATCTCAAAGTGTCCCTCAAAATCCTAGAAATTGAGCTCAACTCCTGGGAGTCGCTTGCTCAGGATTGTCCAGCATGGCGAGCAAAGCTCACCAGTGGTGCAAGTGCAGCAGAGATGAAACACATTGCCAAGGCCCAGAAGAAACAAGCTGCATGGAAGGCTCGAACTATTGCCACCCCCACTACAGCAGCTACCCACGCATGCCTGACATGTGGGTATACCTTCAAAGCCCAGACTGGCCTCATGAGTCACCTATCACCACCCACCAAATTGAAGTCATGGTCATCTTTGACTCCAAAGGATGAACATAATCATGAATGGCTAGAAATATGGATGTAAAAGTTCCTGATGAAAGTCAATCAGTGATTGACAGTTCACTGAGTCACTTAGTGTCCTTTCCTTTCAATGCTCTCTTCTCATGGCGCTTGGCTCTTCTTCTTTTGTTGTCTTCCTTCCTGTCACTGTCTATCTTTTTGCATATGTCGTAAGTGCACTTCTGCCATTCCAGCCTCTGAATTACAGTGTCCTTCCATGTGTGTAGTGCATCACCATGTTTCAGAATATCCTTGATAGTGTCTTTGTATCTAAGAAATGGAAAACCGATCTTTCTAGTACCTTCTGCCAGTTCACCACAAAATAGTGCTTTGACTGACTGATCATCTGGCAAACATGCAGCATGTCCCACCCAACGCATTTTATTTCTAATAAGTACGTTCTCAATGTCTTCAGCCTTAGCACATTCTAGAATTCATCATTTGTAATGTCGTCATCCCATTTAATCTTTAGAATGGATCTAAGATGCATTAGATCCAATGATTCATGGTGACAGTGTGGGAGATATGCTCCACTTCTTTGATGTCCTCACTACAGGTTTCCTCAGCTTTAATTTCCGCCTGTATGCAGGAATCAGGTGGACCATGGCATGGTCAGCGTGGCCCAGTGCAGCATGGGGTACAACGTGACGGATATTGTTGACTGTAGCGTAGCAGTGATCCTAAATATTTTCCTCTCTGGTCAGGCATTTAATAAACTGTTTGTGTTTGGCGTTTGTATTACAGTCTGCTCTGAAAACATCCGAGCTGCTGTTAACATCTACTGTATTCATATTGTTTGGCGTTTGTGCTCATGTCCTTTCATGCTCTCAGCTCGGCTACACCACACTATGATTCCTCGAAACATATCTGTGAACAACCTCTTTCAGTGTAAACACTTTTTTGTGTAGGAGAAATTACAGCAAATGTTCTCCAGTAGTGCAAACATGGACGAATCCACATCCCACTTCGATCATAAATGTGTTTTAAAATAGCACTGAGGGGGTTTTCAGGGATGGATAAATCCATAGCAGCAGCTCTGATGTTGGCTGACAGACAGGAGGCTGGAGGGAAAAGTCAAAAATGAATGAAAGAAAGAACAAGAGGGAATGCTGAGAAGTAGGGACTTAAGGGCGAAAACAAACCAATTAGGACAAGAGGAGAAATGGGAAATGGGTGGAACTCCGATCTCATCTGATTGAGGTCAGTGTTGTAATGCATGGCTTGCTCTCAGTGGTGGTGCCAGACACTCACAAATGGCAAGAGAAACACTGCCACACTCCAGTAGATTTCAACCCTCAGGGTGCAGGATCGACTCCACAAACCGAATCTCATCAGAGAAACTGGTGATTTATTGCCAGAGCGAGTCATGGAGAAGGAAAAATCTCACTACAAAACACGCATCTGAAACATGTCACTCCACTCGCCAGCACCACCCAAAGATGTGAGCTCAGCACCAAATGGGAACCAGCTGGAGTCTGGTAAGAATTACAACACAACAGATGAAGGAATGGAATGAGAATTGGCAATCACAGAACTTTAGATCTCTCAGACACAGACAGCACACGCCTTCACAAGAGCCAACGCAGTTTTCAAACAAATATAAAGACTATATTACAGCAGATTGTATGAACTGCAAGTATCAAAGTTTGTACATTCCACGATTTTCAGTTTAGTCTGTTTCTATCTTCCCCACTGCGACGTCTACGTCTCTATTTGTATGAACACACTCACATCGTCCATCATGAACTGCTGAAGGAGGAGATATCATCCACAACGATTTTATGTTGTTACCTCGCCCAGGATGGAGTCCACCAGGGGGCGAGGTATTGTTTTCGGTGGGGTTTGTTTATGATGTTACGGGAAAACGGCTGGACCAATCTTCATGAAACTTTCAGGATAGATGGGCATTGGTCTCAAATAGAACCTCCAACATTCTGGGGGTCATCCAGTCAAGGTCAAGGTTTTTGTGGCTACTGCTTCATATAGAGGCAGCAGCCACTATGTATTCTGATTGGCTGACAGCAGTACGGTGTGTTCTGACTGGCTGAGCGCAGCAAAGAATCAGAATCAGAACCATGTTTATTGGCCAAGTATGTTCATACACAAGGTCAAAATCAAGGTCAAGGTCGCCAAAAAGGTCAAAATCGTTTTTTTCGCGATATCTTCCTTCACATTCATCATAAGTGCGACCGGGCGAGGTTTGTTTTGCCTGGCAACACTTATTGTTGTTGTTGATTAACTGAGTTTCAAAAATGTGAAAAGGATCCATATAAACCCAGGACCATTTGGGATGTTTCCTATCATTAAAAGATCCATCAGAATGCTAAAATTTCATTGAAATGTCAGAACCAGAATTGCGATCAACTTGTTAAACCCATTAAACTTTTTTTCCCCCTCTTGAATTTCTGACAATTTTTAATTGTATAAAGAATGCACAAAAGCTCGTTACAACCAGATCGAGAGCTATATCCATCCAGAATGCATCCTAAAGAAATACAATCAGATTTAGGCCACGCCCAAGTCAGGTTTAAATACAGATACGGATAGTGGCGCTGCATTTCACCCATGCAATCATACGTATAATGACGAATCACTATCATCTCAAATAATCCTGTTTGACTGGGATTTATTCTGTGAATGTGTCCCCAGTGTTTTTGCTTTTTACACATCTTGCTTTTCATGCTCTTGATGTGTCCCGAATCGCTTTTCTCTGAGGTTGTAGCCTCAGGATGCATAACTTCACCAACACTGACATTTCTTTTTTTTCATGCTGAGAATCAACTGCAACAGCTTATTTGATTTGAAGAACGATAGGCACACCACTGTTTTATTTCAGTTTACGTCACTTTTCTTGCCCGGTTCACTGGATATAGCCGACAACACGAACCCTTGAATTAAATCTGACAACCTCAGTCATTATTTCTTTTCAAATTAAGTGTACAGAGCCAATATATCGAAAAATCATTCATTCACAGCCCATTAATTTATTGCCTCATTTTACATTTTTCTTCACAGTGCTTTGCATGAGAGTGTGTGTGGAAACGGACTTCAGTTCAGATCATTATGAAGTCCTTGAAGATTACAATATTAGCTCTTCCAGGTCACAGGCAGCAATTTGTAGATTCACTGCGTTCACTCTCCATTAGTGTTGTGTAAATCTGCTGCTTGGTGTTTTATGTCCTTTTGGCATCACAGTGACACAGGAACTAATATCTGTGCCACATCCTATATGTTAGACTCGATTACTGATCGATCCCTTGATAATGACCTGATGGTTATCTGTGCTGTAGTTTGAGTAAACGTCACTTGAACGATATTGTATGTTTAGTGTGACCACTCTGGCTGAGGACGAGAGGCTTCGGGCCAAGAGAACCGCACTCTGGGTGGGTGATGTTGCACTGAATCATAAGAAAACACTTGTTTCTGAAATAACACAAACACATACGACTAAGGAGAAAAAAAAAAAGAACTTTTGCTCTGATGAACTTTCACAGTCTGAGATTTAGTAAAGCACATCACTGCAGTGCAGGACGGGGAAAATGACGGGAACTCAATTCAACAATACGAGAGCTTTCTCAGGATGGGAAATGTTTGGTGTCTTCAAGAGAACTCAAAGGGATGAACATTTTCCTGTATCAGCAAGAAAATTTTAGAAAAAAAAAGGAGACTCAGAATTATATAATCATGCTGTTAGTCATGATGACCTCATTCAGAGAAGTCAATCACAGCTCTTTTACTGGAAAAGTATGGCAAGAACCTGACAACAGGAAACAGCTGACAAAAGAACAGTGGCACTCTACACAGCTGAGAATGAAAAGAAAAAATGTGATGCTACACAGCTGAGAACAAAAATAATGGGACTATGACACATGGCCAAAAAAGAAAATAAGTGTTACACTCCACAGCTAAAAACGGGACAGTGTTACACTCCACAGCTGCGACCAGGACAGCAATACACTCCACAGCTAAAAACAGAACAGTGATAGACTAGACAGCTAAAAACAGAACAGTGTTACACTACACAGCTGAGACCAGAACAGTGTTGCACTACACAGCTAAATACAGAACGGTGTTGTTGGGGGCGTCGTGGCTCAGGCGCCGTGCCGTGGGTCCGGGGACCCGGGTTTGGTTCCGGCCCAAGGTCATTTCCCGATCCCTCCCTGTCTCTCTCTCCCGCTCGTTTCCTGTCTCTGCACTGTCCTATCCAATGGAGGTGCAAAAAGCCAAAAAAAAAAAATCTTTAAAAACAGAACAGTGTTGCACTACATAGCTGAGACCAGAACAGTGTTACACTACACAGCTAAAAACAGAGCAGTGTTACACTACACAGTTGAGACCAGAACAGTGTTACACTACACAGCTGAGACGAGAACAGTGTTGCACTACACAGCTAAAAACAGAACAGTGTTACACTACACAGCTGAGACCAGAACAGTGTTACACTACACAGCTGAGACCAGAACAGTGTTACACTACACAGCTGAGACCAGAACAGTGTTGCACTACACAGCTGAGACCATAACAGTGTTATACTACACAGCTAAAAACAGAACAGTGTTACACTACACAGCTAAAAACAGAACAGTGTTACACTACACAGCTGAGACCAGAACAGTGTTACACTACACAGCTGAGACCAGAACAGTGTTACACTACACAGCTGAGACCAGAACAGTGTTACACTACACAGCTGAGACCAGAACAGTGTTGCACTACACAGCTGAGAACAGAACAGTGTTGCACTACACAGCTGAGACCAGAACAGTGTTGCACTACACAGCTGAGACCAGAACAGTGTTATACTACACAGCTGAGACCAGAACAGTGTTACACTACACAGCTGAGACCAGAACAGTGTTGCACTACACAGCTGAGAACAGAACAGTGTTGCACTACACAGCTGAGACCAGAACAGTGTTGCACTACACAGCTGAGACCAGAACAGTGTTATACTACACAGCTGAGACCAGAACAGTGTTACACTACACAGCTGAGACCAGAACAGTGTTGCACTACACAGCTGAGACCAGAACAGTGTTGCACTACACAGCTGAGACCAGAACAGTGTTATACTACACAGCTGAGACTAGAACAGTGTTACACTACACAGCTAAAAACAGAACAGTGTTACACTACACAGCTGAGACGAGAACAGTGTTACACTACACAGCTGAGACCAGAACAGTGTTACACTACACAACTGAGACCAGAACAGTGTTACACTACACAGCTGAGACTAGAACAGTGTTACACTACACAGCTAAAAACAGAACAGTGTTACACTACACAGCTGAGACGAGAACAGTGTTACACTACACAGCTGAGACGAAAACAGTGTTACACTACACAGCTGAGACCAGAAGAGTGTTACACTACACAGCTGAGACCAGAACAGTGTTATACTACACAGCTGAAACTAGAACAGTGTTACACTACACAGCTGAGACCAGAAGAGTGTTACACTACACAGCTGAGACCAGAAGAGTGTTACACTACACAGTTGAGACCAGAACAGTGTTACACTACACAGCCGAGACCAGAACAGTGTTACACTACACAGCCGAGACCAGAACAGTGTTACGCTACACAGCCGAGACCAGAAGAGTGTTATGCTACACAGCTGAGACCAGAACAGTATTACGCTACACAGCTGAGACCAGAACAGTGTTACGCTACACAGCTGAGACCAGAACAGTGTTACGCTACAGAGCTGAGACCAGAACAGTGTTACGCTACAGAGCTGAGACCAGAACAGTGTTACACTACACAGCTGAGACCAGAACAGTGTTACACTACACAGCTGAGACGAGAACAGTGTTACACTACACAGCTGAGACGAGAACAGTGTTACACTACACAGCTGAGACCAGAACAGTGTTACACTACACAGCTGAGACCAGAACAGTGTTACACTACACAGCTGAGACCAGAACAGTGTTACACTACACAGCTGAGACGAGAACAGTGTTACACTACACAGCTGAGACGAGAACAGTGTTACACTACACAGCTGAGACCAGAACAGTGTTACACTACACAGCTGAGACGAGAACAGTGTTACACTACACAGCTGAGACGAGAACAGTGTTACACTACACAGCTGAGACCAGAACAGTGTTACACTACACAGCTGAGACCAGAACAGTGTTACACTACACAGCTGAGACCAGAACAGTGTTACACTACACAGCTGAGACCAGAACAGTGTTACACTACACAGTTGAGACCAGAACAGTGTTACACTACACAGTTGAGACCAGAACAGTGTTACACTACACAGCTGAGACCAGAACAGTGTTACACTACACAGCCGAGACCAGAAGAGTGTTACACTACACAGCTGAGACCAGAAGAGTGTTACACTACACAGCCGAGACCAGAACAGTGTTACACTACACAGCCGAGACCAGAACAGTGTTACACTACACAGCCGAGACCAGAACAGTGTTACACTACACAGCCGAGACGAGAACAGTGTTACACTACACAGCTGAGACCAGAACAGTGTTACACTACACAGCTGAGACCAGAACAGTGTTACACTACACAGCTGAGACGAGAACAGTGTTACACTACACAGCTGAGACCAGAACAGTGTTACACTACACAGCTGAGACCAGAACAGTGTTACACTACACAGCTGCAGAGCCTCCTATTTTCCGTTTCAAAAAAACATTAAATTCCGTTTCAGAGAATGGCTAATTCCATTTCAATTCCGTTTCAGACAATTTGTTTCAGTTATATGGTCAAATGACAACTAAATTGGCCTTTTTAGATTTTCAACATATAAAATACATAATTCAGAATCAGAATTCTTAAGTACATGTAATAAATGCATGAAATTTTATGTTTCAGGTAACTGGTGTTGGGAGGCATCTGCATGTTTGTTGTCCTTGTGCATCTATCCCTGTAAGGCCACACCAATTTAATTAGTTGGTTCTCTGATTTTTTCAGGAAAAATATGAAGCGAGCGGGCGAAAAAAAAAAATGCTCTGATGGTAAAATTAGCGGTGGAAATAGACCAAACAATACAGGCAAACCAGTAAACAGATAGGCTAAATAAACGATTGAATTAGTCAACTGAACATCTACAATGCACAGAAAAAAATATTTGACCAGGAGTAGGCTACTTCACAAGTCTTTAACGAAAGTGAAAGGGGCGATTTGATTGGTTTTCGACATCACGTGATCTCACGTCATGTGACCTTTTCTGTTGGCGGGAGTTTGATTTCGATTTTTTTTTTCATTTTGCATTTTCTTCAAGCGGCGATTCCGAGAACCAACTAATCGAATTGGTGTGGCCTAATCCTGCTTTACTGGCCTGCTGTAGTACAACTTCATATAAAGCTTTAAACTTTCTGTACACAGTCTAATATCTTAATGCACCTTAGAATCAACACGAAATTTCACTTCACTGAAAATGTGTTTCTTTCATTGATTTAAGACTGTAGTTAATTAGTGCTGTTAACTTGATTGTTGACTGGCTCCTGCTATTTTCTTTAAAACTTTATATTGTATATTAATACTTTTATGGTTATCCTTACTCTTTATACATGTACATTTAAATAAAACAATCTGTTATCATTTTATCCATGTTTTTCAAACTTTTATTTGTTGTTATGCTTACAATGTTTTCAGTGCAACGACAGGTCTAACAAAGTGTGTGACAGTGTCCATTTAATATATACTTTAAATGATTCAAATTATTTAACAGTCAACTCTATTATTAGTTTAATTTACATTTTGCCTGTAAATTATTCATTTAATAATGCACAAGGCTTCAAACTCTTTATATCGAAAATCATTCTTCGGAACATAACTTCTTATTTAAGAACATAAACCATTAAATCATGAAAATAATCAGTTGCTATTATATAATGTTAAACTGAAAAGCCTTGGTGCAAACTACTAATGGAAATCTGACTGTCCAAAATCTGCCTTCAAGATCACCATTATAATACAGCATTAGGAGTCCCTTTGTGCTTGAAAATAATCCGTGGCCACGCGTTAGTAACGTGTGGGAACGAGATCCTATTCCGTGGCCACCACTTGTTCAATGCGTGGGAACGAGATGATTATTAGGTGGCCACGAAATAATAACACGTGGCCACGAGAAGTGTTAGTCATGTCATCACTGAGACTGTTGACTTTCTGGCATCAGTAGCTTCAGCCGCAAATATGGACAAGTTTGATCTGATTTCGTTTTATTTTAATCTAGGAATGAATTATAATGATATCCTTAAATCACTTGCAGTTAGACATGGAGTAATTCTGAGCAAGAGACACTTAATTCAGCTGCTCAAAAAGCACGAGCTCAAACGTAGACAATATGCTGACCTCGGGGAAGTTATAGATTTCATCATACAGGATAAATCCTGTATTTATTGCACAATTGACAGCCGCTCAAAAACTGGACATCATCCCATCAGGCTGGAACTTGAATCATCTCGTGGCCACGCATTATTAATGCGTGGCCACCCGATAATCATCTCGTTCTCACGCATTAAGCAAGTCGTGGCCACGGAATAGGATCTCATTCCCACGCGTTATTAACTTGTGGCCACGGAATATTTTTTTTCACCCACGTCACCAGAGGGGCTCCGTAGATTCCGTTTCTGAGCACTAATTCCATTTCTGACCCCAATTTCCGTGATTTCCGTCCGTTTTCCGCGATCGCGGAAAATCGGAGGCCCTACAGCTGAGACCAGAACAGTGTTACACTACACAGCCGAGACCAGAACAGTGTTGCACTACACAGCCGAGACCAGAACAGTGTTACACTACACAGCTGAGACCAGAACAGTGTTACACTACACAGCCGAGACCAGAACAGAACAGTGTTACACTACACAGCTGAGACCAGAACAGTGTTACACTACACAGCTGAGACCAGAACAGTGTTACACTACACAGCTGAGACCAGAACAGTGTTACACTACACAGCTGAGACCAGAACAGTGTTACACTACACAGCTGAGACAAGAACAGTGTTACACTACACAGCTGAGACCAGAACAGTGTTACACTACACGGCTGAGACCAGAACAGTGTTACACTACACAGCTGAGACCAGAACAGTGTTACACTACACGGCTGAGACCAGAACAGTGTTACACTACACGGCTGAGACCAGAACAGTGTTACACTACACGGCTGAGACAAGAACAGTGTTACACTACACAGCTGAGACCAGAACAGTGTTACACTACATGGCTGAGACAAGAACAGTGTTACACTACACGGCTGAGACCAGAACAGTGTTGCACTACACAGCCAAGACCAGAACAGTTACACTACAGCTGAGACCAGAAGAGTGTTACACTACACAGACAAGACCAGAACAGTTACACTACACAGCTAAAAACAGAACAGTGTTACACTACACAGCTGAGACCAGAACAGTGTTACACTACACAGCTGAGACCAGAACAGTGTTACACTACACAGCTGAGACCAGAACAGTGTTACTCGTACAGTACACAGCTGAGACCAGAACAGTGTTACACTACACAGCTGAGACCAGAACAGTGTTACACTACACAGCTGAGACCAGAACAGTGTTACTCGTACAGTACACAGCTGAGACCAGAACAGTGTTACACTACACAGCTGAGACCAGAACAGTGTTACACTACACAGCTGAGACCAGAACAGTGTTACTCGTACAGTACACAGCTGAGACCAGAACAGTGTTACACTACACAGCTGAGACCAGAACAGTGTTACGCTACAGAGCTGAGACCAGAACAGTGTTACGCTACAGACCTGAGACCAGAACAGTGTTACTCGTACAGTACACAGCTGAGACCAGAACAGTGTTACACTACACAGCTGAGACCAGAACAGTGTTACACTACACAGCTGAGACCAGAACAGTGTTACACGACACAGCTAAAAACAGAACAGTGTTACACGACACAGCTAAAAACAGAACAGTGTTACACTACACGGCTGAGACCAGAACAGTGTTACACTACACGGCTGAGACCAGAACAGTGTTACACTACACGGCTGAGACCAGAACAGTGTTACACTACACGGCTGAGACCAGAACAGTGTTACACTACACGGCTGAGACCAGAACAGTGTTACACTACACGGCTGAGACCAGAACAGTGTTACACTACACGGCTGAGACAAGAACAGTGTTACACTACACAGCTGAGACCAGAACAGTGTTACACTACATGGCTGAGACAAGAACAGTGTTACACTACACGGCTGAGACCAGAACAGTGTTGCACTACACAGCCAAGACCAGAACAGTTACACTACAGCTGAGACCAGAAGAGTGTTACACTACACAGACAAGACCAGAACAGTTACACTACACAGCTAAAAACAGAACAGTGTTACACTACACAGCTGAGACCAGAACAGTGTTACACTACACAGCTGAGACCAGAACAGTGTTACACTACACAGCTGAGACCAGAACAGTGTTACTCGTACAGTACACAGCTGAGACCAGAACAGTGTTACACTACACAGCTGAGACCAGAACAGTGTTACACTACACAGCTGAGACCAGAACAGTGTTACTCGTACAGTACACAGCTGAGACCAGAACAGTGTTACACTACACAGCTGAGACCAGAACAGTGTTACACTACACAGCTGAGACCAGAACAGTGTTACTCGTACAGTACACAGCTGAGACCAGAACAGTGTTACACTACACAGCTGAGACCAGAACAGTGTTACGCTACAGAGCTGAGACCAGAACAGTGTTACGCTACAGACCTGAGACCAGAACAGTGTTACTCGTACAGTACACAGCTGAGACCAGAACAGTGTTACACTACACAGCTGAGACCAGAACAGTGTTACACTACACAGCTGAGACCAGAACAGTGTTACACGACACAGCTAAAAACAGAACAGTGTTACACGACACAGCTAAAAACAGAACAGTGTTACACTACACAGCTGAGACGAGAACAGTGTTAAGGCCAATTTATGCTGACAACCCAGTCCTCGCAGACGGTGTCGCAGACAGTGTCTGCGTAGCCCCCCCACCTTCGCAGACGCTCTGCGCGCACCTCCCAAAATTGTGACCACCGCAGAAGCCTCGCAGACAGCGCCGCAGACAAGAGGGCTCTGATTGGTCCACTCTACATCCGCTGTACACGCACTTCCGCTTCCCTACTTTCCCGGTTTTTGTTTTCACGACCGGCATTTTTAAAAACACGAGCGAAGATGGAGCAGCATGAAGAGCGGTTGATTGAGGAAGTACGTACATCTATACGACTCCAGTTCTAGTCATTATAAAAAAAAAAGTTCTAGTCATTATAAGTAACCAGAGGATAAACACTCCACTAACCACACCCACCAACTACTCCTAGTGACTTTGCGCCCCCTTGCGTTGTGCCGGTGAATAACATCGCTCATGCCTATTACTCCCCGCTCAACGATAAATTACAACTGTCTGCGAAAAGCTATCTGCGAAAGCCTTGTCGCAAGAGCATGCAGAGGCCTTTACACTACACAGCTGAGACCAGAACAGTATTACTTGTACAGTACACAGCTGAGACGAGAACAGTGTTACACTACACAGCTGAGACGAGAACAGTGTTACTTGTACAGTACACAGCTGAGACGAGAACAGTGTTACACTACACAGCTGAGACCACAACAGTGTTACTTGTACAGTACACAACTGAGACGAGAACAGTGTTACTTGTACAGTACACAGCTGAGACGAGAACAGTGTTACTTGTACAGTACACAGCTGAGACGAGAACAGTGTTACACTACACAGCTGAGACCAGAACAGTGTTACACTACACAGCTGAGACCACAACAGTGTTACTTGTACAGTACACAGCTGAGACGAGAACAGTGTTACTTGTACAGTACACAGCTGAGACGAGAACAGTGTTACTTGTACAGTACACAGCTGAGACGAGAACAGTGTTACACTACACAGCTGAGACCAGAACAGTGTTACACTACACAGCTGAGACCAGAACAGTGTTACACTACACAGCTGAGACCAGAACAGTGTTACTTGTGCAGTACACGGCTGAGACGAGAACAGTTTTACACTACATCTCACACTACGTCCACGAACAGGTTAATTATCAAGTCGCAGAACTGTTCTCCCCACCTGTTTTGGTTTCAAGGCTGTTCCATCTGTTCCTACATTCTGCTCACCATTTCTTTTCCTCAGGGCACGCACGCACACACACACAAACCTCGGTTCTTGCAGTATTCATTTCTTTTATGTAAGGAAATCTAAAAAATAAAAATATATATTTCCTGACTTAAACTAAATTAATACTGACGTTATTTTTGTGAATGAAAGTTTAAAACCTGTACATCATGATTTTCATTCATCTATCAATCTTCTAACTGCAGCGTAACACAGCACTTTTCTACTTATATGTACTGTGTATTTACAGTTGAGTGCAAAAATGTCCATCCTTCACACAGGCTGTAAAATGGTCCTATTGTACATGAATTCCAAAATGTCAAAAAAAAAAAGCCTTGAATGTTAGTGACCTTCAGCAATGAAGCTGCAAACTCTCAAACTGTTTTTTGTCATCTGCGGTTTTGCAGATACTGATCCCAAACCAATCCCAGGTCATCTGTTCTGTGCCCAATCAGTGTGATTATATCCAGGTTTTGGCAAGACGCACTTATTCTCGCATTTTTCTAATTTTTCTGTCCTTTTTTGCCCCATTGAAATGAGCTTCACACTCAAAGTCTTCCTGCTCGGTTGTGCTTCATCAGAGAGCCATCAAACATAACATGACACCTCAGGACAACTCATCCAACACAGGCATGAACTCAGCTCTGAACCCGCACTCATCTTTGTCTTGTTTTTCATCCATCATTTTTTTCTCCCATTGGCGGCAATGCATTTCTGGCCCCATTCAAATGAATGGGGTTTTGGAATCAAAGTCATCCTGCTCAGGTCACGCTTCATCAGAGAGTCACCAAATTTAAGTTCATAGCTCAGACCCACTCACCCAACCCACACTTTCATCCATCAAGAGCCACAGTAGGGTTTTTTTTTTGTACTGCGGCACAATCACACTCATTTTCTTGTCATAATGCACTTCTAGTTAATTATTAATATCTTCAAATACACGGCTATTTGAACAGTGACATTTCTGTTCCTTGTGATAATTTTGCCCTATCTGCAAACATGAACACATGGGTACTGTTGGTATAAAAGTCCAGACATTCTCTTGTCTTTTTTATTTTGTCCTAACATCTGCAAATAAAGTTAGGTCTTGATCTAGTCATCTGATATGTCCTTCTATTGATCCATCCATTTTTGTCTCAATGTCCTGTTCATCACTTCATGATTCGGTTTTATATATCATCTCATTATCTCTAGCCGCTTTATCCTGTTCTACAGGGTCGCAGGCGAGCTGGAGCCTATCCCAGCTGACTACGGGCGAAAGGCGGGGTACACCCTGGACAAATCGCCAGGTCATCACAGGGCTGACACATAGACACACACAACCATTCACACTCACATTCACACCTACGCTCAATTTAGAGTCACCAGTTAACCTAACCTGCATGTCTTTGGACTGTGGGGGAAACCGGAGCACCCGGAGGAAACCCACGCGGACACGGGGAGAACATGCAAACTCCGCACAGAAAGGCCCTCGCCGGCCACGGGGCTCGAACCCGGACCTTCTTGCTGTGAGGCGACAGCGCTAACCACTACACCACCGTGCCGCCCCATATAGATAGATAGATAGATATAGGGTGTTTCAAAAAATTTATTATTTGAGCTGTACACTTGTGGTCAGAAGTTTACATACAGTGACATGAATGTCATCTTGGATATGAATGTCATGGCAATATTTGGGCTTTCAGTAATTTCTTTGAACTGTTCTTTGTCTGTGGCAGAATGATTGTACAGCATACAGCTTTAATAAAAAAAAAAAACACTAGAATTTGGTGCACAAGTTTTAATTTTCTTTGGGTTTTCTGAAATCAACGCAGGGTCAAAATTATACATACAGGATAAAAAAAAAATTTACATACGCTCACTTAGATTATTAATTCAGAGGTACTGAAACTTCCAAAATGTCTCTTATCTTGCCAAGGCCGAGGTCTCTTAACTTCCTGTTTGTGATCATGATTGACTACAGCTGGTAGCTTCTCTGTGCCTTCATAAAAAGGGTTTGTTTACAGCACTCATTGGATTGACCAACACACAGTAAAATGGGAAAGTCCAAGGAGCTCAGTGCAGATCTGAGAAAGAGGATTGCAGAAATGCACAACTCCGGAATGTCTCTTGGAGCCATTTCTAAACAACTGCAAATTACAAGATCAGTTCAAACAATTGTATGCAAGTTATTGTGAGGTGTAGTCACTTTGCCAAGCCACTTTGCTTCAAAAAAAAAAACCCCAAACTGTCACCTTCAGCTGAAAGAAAATTGGTTTGGATGGTCAGGAACAACCTGGGAACCACCATGCCACAGCACTGCCATGAACTGGAAGCTGATGGATCACTGTCTACAGTTCAGATCACCATAGACTAAGAGGCTGCTATCCAAGAAATAACCCCCTGCTCCAGAACTGATACCTTCAAGCTTAACTAAAGTTTGAAGCTGATCACACGGACAAAGAAAAAGCCTTCTGGAGGAAAGCAGTATGGTTAGATGAGACAAAGATTGAGTTGTTTGGCCACAATGACCACCATGTACAGAAGGACACTGTACCAGCTGGTGGTGGTGGTGGTGGTAGGATCATCATGCTCTGGGACTGTTTTGCTGCCAGTAGAACTGGTTTGTTGCACAAAGTGGATGGAATAATGAAGGACGACTACCTCAGAATTCTTCAGCATAAACCATCAGAAAATTGAACACAACTTGGGACTTACAACAGGATAATGAACCCAAACACACATCAGAGCTGGTTGTGGAGGATAAAGCAGGCTAACATGAAGCTTAAAACAAGTCCTGATATAAACCCTATTGAAAATATATGGACCGTGCTTATAAGTCGAGTCCATGCCAAGAAAAAAAACAAATTTAATTGAACTCTACCAATTCTACCATGAAGAGTCGTGAAATATCCAACCAGAATTCTGCCAGAAGCTTGTTCATGGGAAACAAAAATGCTTGGACAAGGTGAATCTTGCGAAGAGACATTTTACCCAAATATTAGGTGTGCTGTATGTAAATTTTTGACCCTGCGTTGATTTCAGAAAACCTAAAGAAAATTAAAACTTGTGCACCAAATTCTAGTGCTTTTTTTTTAATTAAAGATGTATACCGTACAATCATTCTGCCACAGACAAAGAACAGTTCAAAGAAATTACTGAAAGCCCAAATACTGCCATGACATTCATATCCAAGATGACATTCATGTCACTGTATGTAAACTTCTGACCACAACTGTATATCTACAGTTGTTTTTGACACCAAATAAACATTTGCAACATGCAAGAAGTGCTGCATAAGGCATCCTACTTTTTATGTTGAAGTCCGTCTCTGCAAATCCCAGCGTTTGACATGTCCCGGGTTCGTCTCGTCCCGTCCAATCCGTGCATCGTCTGACCATGAGCCAGCCTCACATTTCTAAGTATTTCCCTTTGGTTTGTCAGGGAGATTGGTTTAAATAAAACAAGAAAGCTGTACGTGTTGTGTTCTACAGCATAATATTGTCAACGCTGTAATTAAGAGAGTCGGAAACTGCACAGAGCAAGAGCACTAGAAGAAGGCGGCTTATGCAAGCATGAGACTTCCATGCAAAGATGTGAGTGTGAGAGATTGAGAGAGATACTGAGAGAGGGGTAAAGTTAGACAGACTGAAGCTCAGGACAGCATCTGATTCTAAATAAGGAGCCTGAGTCAGATAGCTTGATATAAACAACCGGAATAACACTTTAACCATATCCATTTCGATCCACTTTTTATATTAAGGGAGGGTGTTGGGAAAGGCAAGAGTTCTCCTGACAAATCAGCCCTCGAGTACGTCTCACCGGGAGCGTACATTTATGCGGTCTCCCATATAATCATGGCTGCAGTGCTTGTGGAGACGATGCGAACGTTCGCATTAACGCCAGCTCTGTGGGCGAAGGGGGTAATGGTGGCTTTTCAGCAGCGTGACAGGAAGAGAGTTACAGTTTGGCTCCACTTTAACCTCCTCCGCTCAGCCTTAAACGGTTCATAAGAAGAAAAGAGATAGAAAGCGACCCTCTCTGTTGATCAGAGCAGTTCGACATCAGCCTGCCTTGTGCTACGTTGCAGACTTCCAAATTTTGTAGATTTAAAGGATTTCCTTTGATGTGTAGAAAGAGACAGGCACACGGTGTGTAACCCAGTTTCCAGACCCCTCACTAGAGAACAAAAAGTCCGTGGGATTGAGGGATCCAGCGCTTCCTATCTGGGTGGCGTCAAGCCCAAAGTTGAGGGAGTAGAAACAACAGAGTCATTGTGTTTCAGACTGGATAAGTGTGTTTCACGCTGTACAGTGTTGTTGGGGCAAGGATTTACCGTAGGGGTTAGGGTTCCAGATCCAGCTTTCACGAACATGACTTGTTCTTACCGCTCGATATAAGACCACCGTCAGTGGATTTCTTTCCTCATGAGTGTGTCAGAGTGAGGTGGAGGGTTTCGTGGGTTTTTTTTTGTTTTGGGGGGGGGGGATTTATCAGTGGTTAATATAACACATAAAGCAGCACAGTTGATTATACAAAGAATATCAAGAAATGAACCAGGGGTTTACAGAAGGAGGAGAAAAAGAAGTGAAGATCTGGGTCTACGAAGTGAGAAATCATTTCCCTCAATCACCAGCATGTTACTGGAATCATTTTCAGTGGAAGATATATTTTTCCATGTGTATTCATTTTAACAATATGGCAAGATTTCATTCAGATACTGAAGAATTGTTTTTAATATTTATGCGGCGAGTTTGAAATCCCAACTCCACTTCAACTACTCTCTGGCACACTGCACAAAATAAAAATCTTAGGAAGTTTATGTGTCTATTTTCAAGTCAAAACATCTAGCCACCCTTATTATAAGACATAATTGCCCAACAAGCAAAACCTCATTTAGCTAGAAAGGCTAGTTTTTAGACAGTCCATCTTGAAAATCTTGTATAGACAAAATGTCTTGAAAAAGTCTCATTTGGAGCACCTTTGAAAATAAAACAAGTTTTTTTTTTAAAACAAGTAAGTACATTTTGGACATTTGTCAAATGCGGTTCATCTTCTCATCTCATCTCATTATCTCTAGCCGCTTTATCCTGTTCTACAGGGTTGCAGGCGAGCTGGAGCCTATCCCAGCTGACTACGGGCGAAAGGCGGGGTACACCCTGGACAAGTCGCCAGGTCATCACAGGGCTGCGGTTCATCTTGTTTCAAGAAAAAAAAAAAGTATGCTTGTTTTGGGAATAAATGAACTTTACTGAAATCTTTGAATCTTTCATTACAATTCAACTCCACCTTACAGATCCTAAGTTTACTGCGACTGTTTTCTCAGTCATTCAGATTGAGCTCCTTCTAGATGCTGTACAGACTCTAGACCAGACAAGTGCCTTCAAAAAGGCTATGAGTGGGTGGAGGGCGTTTTAGTGACGTCTTTTTGGAATGCTGTGAGTTAAGTTTAGTGGGGGTTTTTTTGTGCCTGATCTTGTAAACCCCTCGTACACATGAATAGTCAGTGCCCCCAAAATGCACTGTTGCTTTGGCGTTGTGTAAGCACTGTAAGTCAAAATGCGTAGACTTTTTTTTTATTTTTATTATTATTATTATTATTATTTTTGGTGCCTGAGGTCCTGGGGAAGTGGAATCTTAAAGGAACAGTCCACTGTACTTCCATAATGAAATATGCTCTTATCTGAATTGAGACGAGCTGCTCCGTACCTCTCTGAGCTTTGCGCGACCTCCCAGTCAGTCAGACGCAGTCAGACGCGCTGTCACTCCTGTTAGCAATGTAGCTAGGCTCAGCATGGCCAATGGTATTTTTTGGGGCTGTAGTTAGATGCGACCAAACTCTTCCGCGTTTTTCCTGTTTACATAGGTTTATATGACCAGTGATATGAAACAAGTTCAGTTACACAAATTGAAACGTAGCGATTTTCTATGCTATGGAAAGTCCACACTATAATGACAGGCGTACTAACACCTTCTGCGCGCTTCGACAGCGCATTGATATCTGAGCTCCGTATCAATGCGCTGCCGAAGCACGCAGAAGGTGTTAGTACGCCTGTCATTATAGTGCGGACTTTCCATAGCATAGAAAATCGCTACGTTTCAATTTGTGTAACTGAACTTGTTTCATATCACTGGTCATATAAACCTATGTAAACAGGAAAAACGTGGAAGAGTTTGGTCGCATCTAACTACAGTCCCAAAAAATACCATTGGCCATACTGAGCCTAGCTACATTGCTAACAGGAGTGACAGCGCGTCTGACTGACTGGGAGGTCGCGCAAAGCTCGGAGAGGTACGGATCAGCTCGTCTCAATTCAGATAAGAACATATTTCATTATGGAAGTACGGTGGACTGTTCCTTTAAGAGATGTTTTAATGTTTGAATGTTGAAATGGGAAAAAAACTTGTTGCAATGCTACACGTGTCGTCAACTTGATTCAAAATAGTCTCTGGTCTCATATCTCGAGTATTTTACTAATTACAGGTCACAAAAGGAGAATCTTTTAAGCTAGCAATGCTTAGTTGTAGAATTTAACAATCCTAATATTAGTATATTTATCTTAAATTCAGTTTTTACTGCTTAGACTTTGTCATGAATTTAAGTGAAATACCCTTAAAATGAAATAAATAAAAATGACTTGAATGGCTAAATGTAAGAAGTACGATCTTGTTATAAGAACTATTTTGATTATTTTGAGTTAATCAGATCTCGCATAATAAGTTCCCCAATCTTATTTTGGAATTATTTCATCTAAAAACAGGTTCGATTTTTCATCTTACTTTAAGAAATCTTACCAAGTCAAATTTGACTAGTTCCATTGGCAGATTTTTTTCACCTGATTCAAGCAAATATGCTTTGTTTTAATCTTTTATTTCTTATTTTTGAAAGGCCATTTTTTGCAGTGCATCTCCACAAAATCTACAAATCACATGGTGATGAAGCTTTATTTGGCGTGTGTCGTGTTCCCCTCCCCAATCCTCACCTTTTGAAATGAATTCTTACGCCAGTGGTGTATAAATACAGGAAAATGTAGGTCACTCCCAGTAAACATGCAATCTTATCAGAAATTGTGCCCGTGAGCATTTGTAAGCGTGTGTGTGTACACGCGCGTGCATGCATATATGTGTGTTTTTTTTTTTTTTTGTGTGTGTGTGTGTGTGTGTGTGTGTGTGTGTGTGTGTGTGTGTGTGTGTGTGTGTGTGTGTGTATTAGGAAAGGTCATGGCTGGGAGCAGTGATACCATGAGACAGCTGAGTCAGAGGATGGGAAACACACGAGGGTTCAAACGTTCAAAACAGACACTTGAGCAGGGACACAGCTCGTTCTCTGTTCGCTTACTCAGTTCAGTATCAGCACTGCATAATCAAATCTCAGCATGCACTATTCATGCATTTTTGGCACCATAGACACTCAGGGGGAAAAAAAAGGGCACGACACTAATATTCCTCGTCGCTCGAGCGTCCTTTTAGTGTGCATCTTTCACCTGGAAATGTGGACGGATGCAGTGTCACTTTCATGCTTTATGCTGAAAGGTGATTACAGCCCAATTACGTCCCTTAAAGCTTTTTCAAAAGGTGCACTTTATACACGTTTCCTGGTGAAACACATTTATTTATTTATTTATTTTAAAAGAAGGGGACCACTGCAGTAAAAAAAAGAAAAGTACACTTTCGTACCTTCTCACAGACAAAATGTTTGAAAATGTCCGAGCAAGTGTTGTGAAAAAGGTGGGTCCAGAAACACACAACAACCAACACACAACAGTTTTTAACTTCATTCATCAAAACCTAATATTTTCATTTGTTTTTTTTAATCATAACAATATTTTATACAATATTCAGAATCAGCATCATTTACTCCAGAGTTTTACGCTTTTGGGCTCGAGGTTATAATTCAAGTCTGCAAATTCAGTTTGTGTTGTCAACTTATCATCTTCAGGACTCGATTACACAACAAACAGTTTGTGGCACACACTATAAAATGAAAATTATGCATTATAAGGATATTGTGAAGTGCTGGAAGTGAACACGCCACTACAAATTGTCAAAACAAACCTCACTGGAACTTTTTTTTTTTTAAGTGTATTTTATTCATATTAGTAAGCTCATCTCATCTCATTATCTCTAGCCGCTTTATCCTGTTCTACAGGGTCGCAGGCAAGCTGGAGCCTATCCCAGCTGACTACGGGCGAAAGGCGGGGTACACCCTGGACAAGTCGCCAGGTCATCACAGGGCTGACACATAGACACAGACAACCATTCACACTCACATTCACACCTACGCTCAATTTAGAGTCACCAGTTAACCTAACCTGCATGTCTTTGGACTGTGGGGGAAACCGGAGCACCCGGAGGAAACCCACGCGGACACGGGGAGAACATGCAAACTCTGCACAGAAAGGCCCTCGCCGGGCGCTGGGCTCGAACCCGGACCTTCTTGCTGTGAGGCGACAGCGCTAACCACTACACCACCGTGCCGCCCTATTAGTAAGCTAGTTTTGCAAATGCACAAACAATGAACACTCCTATCAGCTGAACAGAATTATTTTATTCTTTTCCTTTAAATTAGGGTCATACTCGGGGTCACCAACAGAGCAGGACGAAACAATTTCCAAGAACCAGATATCCTCCTTCGCACTATTTCCTGATGCAAAATCAATCAATCAATGTTAATCAGCTGAAGTGAGAAATCAAGGAAACCAAGTTGGCGCTTCAGGTTACCTGGTTAAGAACAAAATAAAAACTGGAACTGACGGATTCTATATTCACTCCACAGCTTTGCCAAGAGAACAAGTTCGACTAATGTAACGATTTGATCTATAGTAGAACCTGAGCCATGAATCAGTGCCAGACATAAACACTCTGAACAAACTGGGTAACTTATTTTCACCCTGCGATAGAGATGAAGTACGGCGACAGGAAAAAAAAAAAACAGCAAAAGCAAATAAAACCCTGTTCCTCTGTTCGCTGTGGCTCCTTGCTGAATGGATCACTCACCTCCCCTCCCCTGCCTCATCCATGTCACTGCTGAAACTCATCCCAGACAGACAAACGGATGATCTGAGATCGCAAAAAGACACAGGGACGAGGAGCTGGAGGTGAAAATGATGGCTGCAGCTCCACTTCTCGCTCAAAGAGATGGACGTAGCCACACCTCTTCTGGAGGGATTAACTTTGAGGAGGCAACACACGTGTTGTTCCTCCCCATCAGCACATGCGTCCTCGCCCACACGCCTCACAGGAACGGATCAACGATTTACTTCTTCATAACACGTCTGTATTCAGAGCCAGTGTGTGTGGAGAGGAAAGAGAGAGGGAGAATGAGGGAGGACTGTGAAGGTGGTGAGGCTGGGGATAGTAACGACACACTTTGACACTGCATTGTTATCTCGTTCTTTCACTCGCTTCATCTCGCAGAGTGGGCAGTAGCCAGGTTTTACTGGCAAAGCGCTAAGCCGCACAGTCTTCCTTCAGCACAGCTGCACACTCAAACATTACACACACCATGATGGATGAAGTAAGCAACTCTGAATGAGATTTTAATGGATAAATGCTGCTTGGGACAGTGTTGCAATGCAACGAACAGCAAACAAAAAAATCTCACTGAACATCAGAGCAGCCTGATAAGACGTATCGCTAATGCATCCAACCATAAGCCTATTAATGTTCATGCAGTTTCAGCAACTGTTTTATCCTGGGCTGTGGTGGATCAGGAACACTGGACACATATGACACCCTGGATGGGACGCCATCCCAATGCGGAGGACCTACACTGGGAGCAAAGTGGGAATACACCCTGGTTGAGATGCCAGCCCAATGCAGAGGACTATTCCTAGGAACACTAGAAGTGAGTAGGAAGACACTTCGGATTGGACACCATCCCATTGTAGAGGACCTACACTAGGAATGCTGGGAGTAAAGTGGGAATACACCTTGGATAGAATGCCACTCCACTGCAGAGCACCACAACTGTTAATCCACCAACTTACATGGTGTATGGGAGGAAACCGGAGAACCCAGAGGAACCCCACAATGGGAAAACGAGAAAACATCACACCTGATATGTACAATGGCAGAATCATGTTACTAAAATCCTTAAAATCCATCCATGCATATCAGTAGGCAGATCTGACGCTTGCTGGCCGTGCTGTGAAAATTGTCCATGCAGATGCTCATCTAAGTTTCCAAATCTGTCATTGTTTAACTCTCGAATATTTTCTATCATGAATACAATCATTAAAAGCTTATAATTTTTGCTTTCCAAAGAAATGTATCTGTTTAAGATCTGTTCAGTACTTTGGGAGTAACGGCAGGTTGAAGTTGGTACAACAGAGTAAAAACTCTGCTCAGGAAACTGCCAGTGCTTTTTGAGTCACGGGAAAGCGGTCAGGCTCTCTCTCTTCCGATCGGTTTCTGACTGGATTACTCATGAATATCAGTCAGATAACTTTTATAGGGATGTTCTCTCGCTCTCACTGTTTCTGATGAAGGATTTAGCAAAATTTCCTGTCTGCTAGTTTTGATGTTATGATTCATGGGAGACTTTGAAGTGAGTTTTCAGAGCTTTACCTACTTATTTTTTCAACTCAAACTGATTCCTGTAAATAAATAACTATTTTAGAATATAACTGTAGTTGTTTGGATGAAAAATATTGAGATCTTAAGGCCAATTTATGCTGAAAACCCAGTCCTCGCAGACGGTGTCGCAGATAGCGTCTGCGTAGCCCCCCCACCTTCGCAGACACTCTGCGCGCACCTCCCAAAAATTGTGACCACCGCAGAAGCCTCGCAGACAGCGTCGCAGACAAGAGGGCTCTGATTGGTCCACTCCACATCCGCTGTACACGCACTTCTGCTTCCCTACTTTCCCGCTTTGTTTTGTTTTCACGACCGGCATTTTTAAAAACACGAGCGAAGATGGAGCAGCATGAAGAGCGGTTGATTGAGGAAGTACGTACATCTATACGACTCCAGTTCTAGTCATTATTAAAAAAAAAAAGTTCTAGTCATTATAAGTAACCGGAG
Organism: Neoarius graeffei; assembly: GCF_027579695.1. NCBI lineage: Eukaryota > Metazoa > Chordata > Actinopteri > Siluriformes > Ariidae > Neoarius > Neoarius graeffei. Next base: position 58,517,484 of record NC_083584.1, read on the forward strand.
GATAAACACTCCACTAACCACACCCACCAACTACTCCTAGCGACTTCGCGCCCCCTTGCGTTGTGCCAGTGAATAACCGCGCACGCCTATTACTCCCCACTCAACGATAAATTACAACTGTCTGCGAAAAGCTATCTGCGAAAGCCTTGTCGCAAGAGCATGCAGAGGCCTTTAGAGGTTGGAATGAAATTTTAAAAAACCTGAAGTCAGAAACGCGACTGTCAATTTCAGTTCAGTTAATGTGAATTGTTTATTGGATGTGGATCAGACAGTTTTTTCAAGGTTCGCCTTGAAAGCTGTGAATATTAATCGAAATAATCATTTATATTCTTTTATATAAACACTGGTAGGCCTTACTTTTGAGAAATACAAAGGCCTACAGAGCACAAAGAAGGGATTAGAAAGAATCTTTTATGACTTTTTTATTTTGATAGAGAATGGGAGATGTGAGACATTCAGTGCTTATTTAAGCAGATTTTATAATTAACATTGATTTCTCCTTCTCTGTGATGTATAAATGAGAGTTAAGATCAGCTTTATATTTCACAGATAAAGCCATTTGGTGACACTTTGAAGAAGAGAGTGTACCGATTTAACGTGTTACCTAAGTAGCATAATTAATACTAATTAAATACTAATTTGCAGAATTGGTTTTTACTAATGTTTCAAACTTTGTATTCAATATCCAACCATCTATGTACCTACCAATTTCCATGTAAATATCTTGAAAAATAAAAAGTTATGAAGAAAAAACATTTGATCTCATTGGTTACTGAGGCCCATTTTGGACCATGTGATCCTCAGACAGAATATTATGGCAGTTTTCGAAAAATTAAACCGTTTTTTCAATCTTTGATTCGTAATATCTCAAGAACGGATAAACATATTTTAATTCCGTAAAAAGTATCTTATTCTGCATTCAATTCCGAATTCAATGAGTGCAGTTTCAAGCAATTTGGATTGAATTTGAATTTTCACCTGATATACCTGCTATCGTATAAAATTGTAATGAACTGCTACTTGAACCTACATGTTAAGATATTCACTTTAAATTTCAGGATTAACTTATTCATTTAGTGTTCAAATGTAAGCGTCTAGGAAAGAACCGTATGCAAAACATGTCCATATTTATAATGGTGAAGCATTCTGGGAGGAGGATCATCTCGTCTTGTTAATTGAAACTGGCCCAGACGGACTGGTGTAGGCAGCGGATTGATCGCGTTCTGTCCCAGTTTCTCCTGACCCAAATGCGAGCCCACCAGCAGAGAAGGTTCATTGTGTTCATATGGACATTTAACCAGCCTCGCTGTGTCCTCAATGCCTCATCGCCTAAAGTCAGCGAGCAGATGGGACTTAGATACATACACACATACACAACATAAACACACTGACAGGTCTTTTACTTCACTAAAAATCACTGGATTTTGTTTCTTTTTTGCTGTGAAATTTCCAGGCAAGAATTAAATAAAACACAACTACAGGAGTGTAAACACATTCAAAGTTTGACGTTATTCCAAGACAAAGCCACTGTCAACAGCTGGTCTCGATTAAACTGTGAAAAAAAAAATAGTTTGTGGCTCTGTGACTTAAAAAAAAACCAAAACCTTGCTATGTGATGTAATTTCCTCTAAAGTCTCATAAATTACAAGTAAATGCTTGCAGTATGAGCTGATCTCGCAAGAAAACTCAGATGAATCATCTGATCTAAACCCTGCACAAGAGGCTGCTACGGTTTCTGGTCGGGTTCCCAAGGATGTGGAGAAAGTTACTTAAACACATTCAAATGTTTAAGACACAGTTGGAGCGCCACTTGTGCCTGATGGAAATAAGGACAGAGATAACCTACATTTCAGACTTTCGACAGCAAACACAAGGAAAACACGTCTCACGGCCTGTTACACTTACAGAGCCAATCCAGGATTTTAAGGTTTTAAAAATATATTCTAGTTGTGCTGTTTCTTGTAGATCTATACAAGATCGTTGAGGCAAGATAAGGAACTGGACCTTGAAATTTGAAGGTTTTATCTCAAGGACATCTCTCGGATTTTAAGATATTATGCGCCGAGGTTGCGGCCCTCGATAACTGCAAAACAGATGTGACTTATACACTGACCGACCTTGAACAGGAACCTGTAATCCTGCACTTTAATGCAGTTATCCAACCAGTCAATCACGTGGCAGCAGCACAAAGCATAAAGTCGTGCAGATCCAAGTAAAGCGCTCCAGTTAATGTTCCCATCAAGCATTAGAACGGTGAAGAATGTGATCTCACGGAGTCTGATTGTGGTATGGGTGTTAGTGCCAGACAGGCTGGGTTGAGTCTCAGAATTTTTACACTCTTTAAAGGAGAACTGAAGTCATTTTTAAACTTGCTTTATTTCTTAATTAATGTGTTATTCAATTACGTTTTCGGTTTTAGTAACCTTATATCGTGACTCGTATTGGCAACTAACTGCAATTAAATATTATACTTACCGGCCTATTCGGTTTTTAGTCATGTTGAATTTAGTTCGTTTGGTCCACGGCAGGCGTCGCCTATCCGCGCGATCTTCACGAGGCTTGTGCGAGACTTCGAAACGTCAAGTGTCAGCCAGGTGTCAGTGACGCCATTTTGAAAACTGTTTCCCAAACGAAGTATTGCACAAAAACGATTACTGCCTACTTTTTTTCAAACTTTCCTGATTGTTATCAAAACAAACAAAACTTCTGGCCTGATTACATCAGCATTCGAAAGAGGGCGCATGCGTCTTTTGACAAAGTTGGTCACTTTGATTTCCGCTGTACGTTTTACTTCCGTCCTACGATGTCTCGCACAGGTCTCAACGAATCTCGTTTACGGCCGTTGCTTTGACATATGGACTGATATATTACAGAGCATATTTCAAACACTCAGCTTGCTATAGCAGTGACAAAATAGCGATCAAAAATGTATTCCTCCATCCATCCATTATCTGTAGCTGCTTATCCTGTTCTACAGGGTCGCAGGCAAGTTGGAGCTTATCCCAGCTGACTATGGGCGAGGCGGGGGAGTATTCCTATATTTAATAAAATGAGAAATAGAATTTTGATAATAAAAAATTTGCCGTCAGTTCTCCTTTAACACACGATTTATACAGAAGAGGTCAGAGGAGCACGGCAAGACTGGTTCAGATGAACATTCAGGCTATGGTTATGCAAATAGCCACTCTTTACAACCGTGGTGAGCAGAAAAGCACCTCAGGTAAATGAAAAACAACATTTCAGGTACAAGACATCCAACTTTGAAGCAGATGTGCTCCAACAGCAGAACACCACACTGGGTTCCTCGCCTTCAAAACTCCAAGAACAGATCTCGGATGGCACAGGCTCACCAAAACTGGACAGCTGAACATTGAAGAAAAAAAAAACCCAAGGTATTTTATTTTTGTCCAATTTTGGAAAGACGGAAAAGGAAGTGACAGTCCAGAACGACTGGCACAACTAGTATAGATCATTAAAAAAAAGGTGATGCAACATCTTTGTGTTTGTGGTTCAGCCATTAAAAAAAATATATATAAAAAAAATCATGTATAAATTATTGGCACCCCCAAAATTTATCATCATCAACCACATGTATCTGAAGCACGTTCTCATTTCTCCTTTACTTTTTAAAGTTCACCTGCGTGCTGAGTGTTTAGTTCATCTTAAGTGGTCACCCGGGGCTTCGTGTTTCACTCAGGTATAAATATGAGGACAATTCTCAATTCTCAAACCCCTCCCTGGTCCAAAACTTTGCTCCAGTCACAGTTATGTACAGAACAACACATAACAAACCGTGCTATTAAAACAATAATAAAACATAACAATACAACAGCAAAGCAGCACGTCATGTGACCGACCCCCCCCCAAGAAAACATGCTCGTGTTCTCATCTCAGGATACTTATGCCCCTTTTCCACCAAAGCAGTTCCAGGGCTGGTTCGGGGCCAGTGCTTAGTTTGGAACCGGGTTTTCTATTTCCACTGTGTAAGAATATAATCCTGAATACTCCTAAACCTACTCTTGTAAATGCGCGGCCCAAGGGTGACTGTCGTTTAGTGTAGCAGTTTAGGGTTTACTTTAGGCCAGCTACAATACAGTACGTGCTGCTCTGTACATTTTGCATTTCCACATGTTCTGTTCCCGTTTCATATCTTGATTTTGTCTATGTTTTTGTGTGAAACATTCTGTTGAACTGTGCATAACTCTTGTGTGACCTTGATACTGAGTGTGCAAAGCACATTCCGTAACTTTCCACTGCTGATACTCCCTACGCAGAGCCCGACGCTATATAAAGCCCCGACGCGCAGCTGCGCATTGGGGCACAATGAAGAATAAACCAGATTGATTTAACTCATGTGGTTTGCTCTCTTTTTGTCCTCGGAGTACTCCTTGTAACGCATCTGAACAGCACGCAGCACAATCCTAACAATTTGGTGACCCCGACGTGATACTCTCAATCAGGTAAGACATGTTTGATTGACTACCTGATTGGAAGTAGTTCCGTAGTGCCCTAAGGAGGGCTTTGTTTTCCCTGGTTCGAGTCCAGGAAGAGCGTGCTATAGAAATTTGTGTAGCGCCCTAAGGAGGGCTTGGTTTTCCCTGGTTCGAGTCCAGGAAGAGCGCGCTATAGAAATTTAGATAAATATCTGCTGTTTGTTTCTGTTCAGATCCGTTTGCTTTACTGTATGATGGGGGGCTCGTATCCTAAACCTGAGGTCACAGACACCCCGGCGGAATGGATGAATAAGTGTGGTTTAGGCTATTACGTTACGCCGTGGCTGGACAATTTGGCTGGGTGGACGGAGGCAAATCCTCAGATTCCATCGTATCCCGTGATGGGACGTTTAATCCAGGCTTCCTTGCTTCAGCGCACCGTATGATTTACGAAAGAAATGGTTTGACATGAAGAAGGTATGGGATAAATCAAAGGGTGTTTACACCCCGAGACCTGTTTTAAAGGCTATTCCAAAACCAAAACTTTCTCAGTCAACCTCCCATGAAAAGCGAGGGAGGAATAGTTACGTCCCACTCATTCCTCATCTCATATACATGTCCAGTAAATTTGTTAGCACATGATTTAATGTGCAAATTAGAAGTAAATCTCACATTCACGCCAGATGGACTAACTATTGAAGTAAGTGAAATGTGTGGTGTGCAGTATGGGTTTGGAAGCCCTCTGTATGTGTATGTCTGGCAGCTCTGTTCAGATCAGCTCGCACACTTGAACACCTCATCAGTTGACACAGATTATATGATGAGGAGCGTTTGCTCGAAAAAGTCGATGTGTTGCAACCTAGAAATGACGTCGCTGTGAATATAAAGGAAGAAATAGCTCCGGCTCAGGAAGGTGGCCGTCCGCGTCAGCGCACCGTGTCGACATTTTTTTTTTTGGAGGGACACACCGAATGCTTTGCAGCTCCTGCGCGAGCAGTTAACTAGGTATTTCTCCGCCTGATGTTTTTGCCCTATCCAGTTCTGTGCTGCCACATAATATTCTGAACGCTGCTTGTACGTCCCAAGCTCTTTCCCCTGTTCTCTCTGCTCTTCCTAACACCCTGTGGGCGGATCATAAGGACGATGTGGGCTCTGTGAGCTGCTCTCCGTATGAAGCTGTTATTAAACACTCTACACCTGTTTATGTTAAACAATACCCTCTGTCTCCTAGTAAGCTCAATGGTATTGACAATATTCTAAAATCTCTTTTGCAGCAAGGTGTCGTGGTTCCTTGTGTCAGCCCGTATAACACCCCAGTGAACCCGGTCCCAAAACCGGATGGCACATGGCGCCTCACTCAAGATCTACGTAAAATAAATGAACTCATCGTTCCCGTGGCTCCAGTGGTCCCTGACGTTCCTTCTCTTATGTCTTCTATTCCGTGTGACCATGCTTATTTCTCTGTGATTGATTTGTGCTCTGCCTTTTTCAGTGTTCCTGTGGGCCATGAGACTCAGCCCCTGTTTGCTTTCACACACAGGGGAAGACAATACACGTGGACGCGGTTGCCACAGGGTTTCATTGACTCACCGGCGGTCATCACTGCCGTATTGCGGGACGCGCTGGCTGATCTCTGTCTTCCCCGGGGCTCCACGGTGCTCCAGTACGCGGATGATCTCCTGATAACGGCGGAGGATCAAGACGCTTGTGCTGCCGCCACATTGTCTCTCCTCACACTCCTGGCGCAGAAGGGTTTCAAGGTCTCCCGCACGAGGTTGCAGTTTTGCCTCACAACTGTTCGCTACTTGGGACATGACCTCTCTCAGGGTTCCAGGAGGCTTAGCCCGGAACGCGTTCAAGTCATTATGGACACTCAGGTACCTGCAACCAAGCACGCTCTCATGGCATTTCTGGGCCTCATCAATTACTGTCGTCAATGGATCCCTGACTGTTCAATCTATGACAAGTGTTTGCGTTCAGCTATAAGTCACTCAGATCCTGTGACTCAGCCCCTGGTCTGGACTGAGGACAGGCTAACGGCCTTCAAGGCTCTGAAGCAAGCTTTGTGCTCCGCCCCTGCTCTCGGGCTGCCGAACTATCGTTTGCCGTTTCACCTGTATGTGTGCAATCAGAAGGGGACCGCCTCTGGGGTGCTGGCTCAGGAGCACGGGGGGGGCATGCGACCTTGCGCGTTTCTGTCTAAAACTCTTGACGCTGTGGCACAAGGGCTTCCTGGCTGTCTTAGGGCTGTTGCTGCGTGTGCTCTCATGGTCACGGACGCTGAAAAACTTGTTTTGTCGCATCCGCTCATTTTACACACTTCACATGACGTCGTGTACATTCTGCGGAATCTTAGCACTCAGCATTTGTCTGCTCAGCGTCGTTCTGGCTATGAGTTTATTCTTTTGGCCACAGAGCATCTCACTGTTAAGCCCTCCTCGTCGTTTGATTCTGTCGCCCACGCTCTTCAGCGTCTTCTTAACTCACAGGATGACGATGTTGTGTTTGACTCACATAACTGTCTTTCTAATATCGTTTTTGAGACTAGCATCCGCCCAGACTTACACTCCACCCCTCTTTCCACAGGCGATTCTCTTTTTGTAGATGGTTCCTGTGTGGTTACTCTGTTTGTCGCCTCCCTGATGAAATTGTTGAAGCTCATTCTTTGCCTTTTTCTTCTGCTTAGGCTGTGGAGCTCTATGCTTTGACTCGTGCGTGTATTTTGGCTCAAGACACAGACGTTACTATTTACACCGACTCACGCTACGCTTTCGGCGTGGCGCACGACTTCGGCCGCATTTGGGCGTCTCGGGGGTTTACGACAGTCGACGGTAAGCCCATTTCTCATTCTTCACTTGTTACTGATTTAATCACCGCCTGTCTCCTTCCGTGCACGTTGGCCATTGTTAAGACACGCGCGCACACAAGAGGGGACTCATTTGAAGTAAAGGGCAATTCATTCGCTGATCGAGTCGCTAAAGCTGCAGCCGCATCCGGTGTCCTGCCTCCAGGCTTTAATTGCGCTTTAGTTTCTACTGATCGCATGGTTAGCGCTGTCTTACCTGACATAGATCTCATTTCCATCCAGGCCTCGGCCTCTGTGGCAGATACGCAGTTCTGGGACGCCCAGGGCGCGACAGAGAAGAGTGGCGTTTTGCTTGACGCACAGGGCCGTCTTTGTTTACCTCGTCACTGTACTCCCTTTCTCGTCCGCGAGTTCCATGGTCCCACTCATCGCGGCCGAAGAGGGGTAGTGGAGGATATGAACAGAACATTCTGCATCAATAATTTGCACACAGACGCACACAACATTCTGGACAAGTGTTTAACGGGCGCGGTACATCAGCACCTTCCCATACCCGACACGCCTTTCCAAGAATGGCAGATCGACTTCACTCACATGCCAAAGCAGGGCCCGTTCAAATACCTTTTGGTCATGATTGACAAATTTTCACGGTGGATTGAAGCTTTCCCGTGTAGCAAAAAGAACGCCCGAACAGCAGTGAACAAACTTACACAGGAAATTATCCCACGTTACGGTCTTCCGGTAGGAATTGACTCTGATAAGGGAACGCCGTTCACCTCTAAGGTAACGCAGGAGCTATGTAAAGACCTCAAGATCAATTGGCGTTTTCATATCCCATACCATCCACAGTCCTCTGGCATTGTGGAGCGCGCGAATAGAACGATTAAGGGTAAGTTGCGTAAGGCTATGCAAGACGCAGGCACGAAAATTGGGTCCAGGTTTTACCGTTGGTCCTCGCTGATATGCGCAGGACTGCTCAGGTCGCTCTCGACAATTTATCTCCGTACGAGCTCGTCATGGGACGCCCCTTTCCTGTCCCTTGGCGTAGAGGCATGCAGGTTATAGGAACGGGTGATCTTGAAGTACATCTCAGCGAGCACGCGGTGGGTCTCATGCGGGTGCTGGATGAGTATTGGGCGAGAGTAAATTCCAAAAAGCCTCCCATTCCAGAGGCACACACTCACCCCTTTGAGGTAAGGGACAGAGTTTTAGTAAAGAGATTCGGTAAACTAAACGCTCCCATGGAGGAGTCACCCTACAGTGGGCCCACCGATGTACTCGCTGTAACTCGCACGGCTGTGCTAACGGACCTTTTTCCACAGTGGATCCATGCCAGCAGAATAAAGAAGGCTCCAATGTAATAGAAATCTATATTGTTGATGCTTAACAGACTTTTGTGTTTCAGAAAGTTGCTGTGACAATAGCTGACGGCCTTTTCAGGGATCCCCTTCCAGCATCTGGAGCAATCCAGTTTCGGCTGATCTACAAAGAGGGGATGGTTGGTGAGTCTTGCAAAGTTCTGGGCTGAAGAGTCTGAAAAGCACGGGAGCCTGTGACATTTTTCGCCGTCTGCACCCTGTGAGCATTAGAGAACAAAGTCAGTGACCAGTATGACTTTCTTCATCATCGTGCTGATCTCAACGCTTGGGGCAGGGTTACCCGCACAAGCAATACACCGGGACCCAAGGGATAATGAGTTTTAGAAATATGTAAACTTCACTGTAAAAACATCAATGAATATGAGTAAACCCTGTTATGTGTGTTCTTTGTTACCCCATGACAGCAGCGATCCTTTTCCGGTCCGAATAGCCCCGTCTAACTACTCTGAGGTTAATATGATGATCTCGCACACAGGTTATGTCCCTGTGTCGGCCAAGACTGGGGTGTGAATAATACTCTGGGCTTGCGTCAGAGTATTAAAGAGGGGATTGTAAGAATATAATCCTGAATACTCCTAAACCTACTCTTGTAAATGCGCGGCCCAAGGGTGACTGTCGTTTAGTGTAGCAGTTTAGGGTTTACTTTAGGCCAGCTACAATACAGTACGTGCTGCTCTGTACATTTTGCATTTCCACATGTTCTGTTCCCGTTTCATATCTTGATTTTGTCTATGTTTTTGTGTGAAACATTCTGTTGAACTGTGCATAACTCTTGTGTGACCTTGATACTGAGTGTGCAAAGCACATTCCGTAACTTTCCACTGCTGATACTCCCTACGCAGAGCCCGACGCTATATAAAGCCCCGACGCGCAGCTGCGCATTGGGGCACAATGAAGAATAAACCAGATTGATTTAACTCATGTGGTTTGCTCTCTTTTTGTCCTCGGAGTACTCCTTGTAACGCATCTGAACAGCACGCAGCACAATCCTAACACACTGACAAAGAACTGGCTCTGGGGCCAGAAAAACCGGTTCCAGGCTAGCACCAACTCTCTGCTGGGCCAGAGGAAAGAACCGCTTACGTCAGCGGGGGGCGGAGTTGTTAAGACCAACAACAATAACAAGACCGCGAAAGATCGCCATTTTTAAGCGGCGAGAAGCAGCAGCTGTACAAACGCCAAGTCATCCATTATTATTGTTGTTGTTGTTGCTGCTGCTGCTTCTTCTGTGTTGTTTTTGCTTCGATATTCGCGCCAAGGTTTATGCAAACGTAGCGACGTAACTGACGTATACAGTGACGTAACTGACGTATACAGCGACGTAATGACGTGGCTCCGCTTAGCACCGCGAGCTATGGAAAAGCAAACTGGTTCTCAGCTGGCTCACAAGTTGAACGAGTTGTGAACCAGCACCAGCACTGGCCCCGAACCAGCCCTGGAACTGATTTGGTGGAAAAGGGGTATTAGTGACTGTTACAAAGTTCTGGCACCCATTAGTGTTCTGTAAACGTCTCCGAACAGAAAACTACACCAACATTTGTATGCTTTTCTTTACTTTAAAAAAAAAAAATCTGTTTATTATTTGGCATAAATTAAGTGGAGTGTCTGTCATGTAAGCCCTTATATATGAGCTGTTTCTATAGAAACGATAACACTTGAGAGTGAGTGCATTAATATAAACATGTCATTTATTTTACAGCTGGAGCGACTGTCAGAAATGCTGTTTGGGAAAAAAAAAACAAACCCTAAAGCGCACCTTCTGATTGGAGAATTCAGCTGCACTGTGGGATAAATTTTCAGCACACACTGTTTATGTCATAACAGTGCCTTCTGACTTGAATTCCTAAACAGACTGTTCTTTCATTCTCGTGCTTTTCTGGGCAGCAGTGCTGAGTGGAGAAAGCACTCCGACTGCCAAATGAAGACTGGATCATATCTCTTTTCCTCTCAGGCCTGCATTCAGCTCCATCACGGTCACCATGGAGGGGAGCTCCCGGCTCATTCATTCTGACACACAAACGCAATCTGCCGGCATCCCGTCCAGAAGCACACTGAACAATCCTTTTGCCAATCGAGCACACTTCCCATCTTTAAAACTCTTTCCAAAACCCATCAGTGGAAAATCTGCCAAGGTTTCCTCAGAAGCACACTGACCGTGCATGTGTGCAAGTCTTTCGCTGTTGGAAGTGTGATGACGATTATGAACAGTGGAAGTGGAATATTATGTGGGCAGTGGTGAGATTTTACTCTTTCTCCTCCATCCAACTCTCCCTTGCCATCCATTTTCCTTTTTGCTTTCTGATTGCATTCACTATGACTCGCGTGACCAGAAGAGCACTCGGAAGTCCGTCACGCTGACTTTGGTGTCAACAACAGCCATCCCCAAAGACCACACACACACACTTCTACACATCCTCCCCTCCACCGCTTGGCAACCAGCTCCCATAGCAACCGCTGCTATCAGGGGTTTCATGGCTGATTGTCTCAGTTGAAGGAAACGCTGACAAGCGAGCAGCGCCGCTGCTTTATGCGGCTCTGAGTGAAGGCCTTTCAAACTTACTGTGTTTATTCTTCATTGCATTTTGAGAAGGGTTATGTACGTGTTATCTCGCAGTGGTTGTATTTTGAAATGGCATGTCATCGAGATGTACTTGAGACACATTGCGTTCCTGATGCATCTTCGTCGAAGCAATATAAACCTGTTCACTGCTTGTTGTAAATCCAAGGTCTCCAAATAAATATCCAAGTGTTAAAATTCTAAGGTTTCAAAATATTGTGTCCCCCCGTAGACGTGGAGCCATTTACATTCCTCATAGTACAACAAAGTAAATAGAATAGGAAAATAATATGTGATGTAGATTTTAAAACAAAATATACAGTTATGCAAATAACTTTTTTTTAACCCTTCACCCTCAGTTTAACCTAACTCAGGATTTTAACCCTTAAAACCCTTCCTCATTTTTTAATTCTTCAAAGCATACTGTATTATTCAGCAACTATTATAATATATTCAGTCACTACCAAGGAACCAATAGGCAAAAGTGTGTAGTTATGAGAATAAAGAATGTAAACCTGAACCCAATAAAGGATCCTAAAGGTTTACTGTGCGGACAGAAAGGCTCTCAACAGTATTCAAATAACATTCCGCTATACTCTGTACGCGCCTCACAGCAAGAAGGTTCTGGGTTCGAGCCCAGCGGCCAGCGAGGGCCTTTCTATGTGGAGTTTGCATATTCTCTCCGTGTCTGCGTGGGTTTCCTCCGGGTGTTCCGGTTTCCCCCACAGTCCAAAGACATGCCGGTTAGGCGAACTGGCTCCTCTAAATTGTCCATAGGTGTGAATGTGTGTGAATGGTTGTTTCCCCAAGTCCGGGAAAGGAACCAGAAAGAAACCAGCCACTTTCATTCTCATCTCATTATCTCTAGCTGCTTTATCCTGTTCTACAGGGTCGCAGGCAAGCTGGAGCCTATCCCAGCTGACTACGGGTGAAAGGCGGGGTACACCCTGGACAAGTCGCCAGGTCATCACAGGGCTGACACATAGACACAGACAACCATTCACACTCACATTCACACCTACGCTCAATTTAGAGTCACCAGTTAACCTAACCTGCATGTCTTTGGACTGTGGGGGAAACCGGAGCACCCGGAGGAAACCCACGCGGACACGGGGAGAACATGCAAACTCCGCACAGAAAGGCCCTCGCCGGCCACGGGGCTCGAAACCTGGACCTTCTTGCTGTGAGGCGACAGAGCTAACCACTACACCACCGTGCCGCCCCCGACATCGCTAACCACTACACCACCATGCCGCCCCACAATATGTCATACAAAGATAAATCACAATACAAATTCACGATGATTCAAATGAATGAAATTAAAAAAAAAAAACGAATCATGATTAATATCAGGCTGCATAACCGCTTAGATTTCTCTCTGTAATTGTATTGTTTAAATAGCAGAGGACACAAATTTAGTCCTGGGTATGACTTTCAACTGCAACCGGTCGTGAGTCTCAGGTCCAGGAGGACTTGAGTATTGGGGAAAGTGGAGTTACCCCTTAATCACCATTGCTCCCAGGTCCACTCTGACCCAGAGTGGTAGCACCTGCCCGGGTTCCAGCTATGGGTTAAATAGTACGTCACCAATAAGGCGCTGGCAGCAGGGTGCTTTTCGGTGCAATGTGGCAAATGAACCCAACAGGGCCAATGGCACACCACCAGATGGCATGCAGAAAAGCCACTCAAATGGCCAACAGACGGCATCACTCAGCAAGTCAGTTGTCACTGCAGGGCAACTTCCATACCCGTCAGGTTTGTGGCACTTTTGTGCACCACTTGGCATCAGGTCTGGAGGTCCAGAGAGACAACACAATGGGGGCACGACATTGTTTGTCTTACCTTACTGTGCAAGGTGCTTCATTAGGAAAGGAGAATAGTATGCAAGAGCTCATGACGCCAGACATTCCGTGGTGGCTCGGCTGGGCCATTCATGCCGCCGGTGCGGGCGACTCTGTCGCAGACCTCACAGCCCATCTGCGTTTCTGCGCATCCTAATGAAGCAGCCATCATCACTAGCGATGGACAGCTGCCACAAGAGGGCACAATAACATACAATTGTGGGAATGCACGAGACTTCACAGTGGACAGAAGTAACACAGCTCTAATACTGCAAAAACACACAATAAACAGATCTAAAATGGGAAAGAGCTAAAAAAGAAAGTGGTGATATCTTTTCACAGATAGCCAGAAGCAAAAGAAAGGAAAAGCAAATGAAGGTAGTCGAAATGTTCATAAAAGGTTTATGAAATAAAGGCTAATTTGTTATTAATATTTTCATTTTTAATAAAAGGAAGGTTTTCGTTAATAGGCTATTGTTTTTTACTCTAAGCTTTACAAATGTGGGTAAATAATTATTGTTCGGTATTAAGAAAATTAAACAAAAGTTTTTTAATTTAAAAAAAGTTGCTAATAGGACAATAAATGTTTCGAATTTTTTTATAATACTATTTTCTTCATTTCATATGGTGGGAAAATTGAATCGTGAACCGTGTGAATTGTTACACGCCTAGTTTGTACATTATGTTGGCGGTATTGTAAAGTCGCACTTATGTAGACAGTTTACTTTGAGCTTGTGACAGTTGTAAAACTCCTGAGAGACGAAACCACAGCATACAGACAGACAATGATGGTTTTTGCACTCGTATCCCAGTCTAATTCGTCTGAGTCAGTTCTGTTTTTCAAGGCCTGTAACTCCACTCCAGCTCAGCATTAGTACATGTGAGCAGAGAGAGACAGAAACACTGCAAGCCCACAGATGGCCCACAGAACTGCTGGGACATGACACATGGCTCCTTCCTGATAGCTTGTGGCGTCCGGTGCAAGCAGCCGGGACAGACAGCTTTGTCATGCTAATGGGGAGGACAGCTGCTTTGAGCCATGTGGTGACACGGTAAACGTGACTACGCAAGACAGAGATGGTGAACCCGCTCCTCCGACTGAGCTCTGGCAGGATTCATACCAAAGATACACAAAGCCTTTGCCGATTCCATATAAGGAGCAGTTAAACAAACTTCTCATCATGCAGCAGATCCAACTCCCTGCCCTGACTGTGTCTGCAGATGTTCTGCACAATTCTGCATTTCGGGTGGTGTATGATATCGAAACCATTTGACTAAGTGCTTCGGGATGAGCTGCCGAGTCGTATCAGTGCATTACATTACAGAAAGCAGAAAAATGTTGGAGTGGGGCCACATCTGTAATGCATCAAAAACTTACTACTCAGCCTTTACAGCATGATAAAAGTTTTCAGTAAATCTGTAAATATAAACATGGTTTGCCTTATAAGATCATATGGACACTATTTGCCATCCAATGCGAGAGGCGAGATATGTTGAACAAAATCAATAGAGCTTTTAAGATACATCCAAAGTGCCAGCAAGCCACTAGAAAGTACCTACCGGAACTGTGGAGTCTGACAGCAACTCTATCTCAGCAAGCCATTAGTAGATCGCATGGCCAAAAATCTTTTCCTGCTCACATCACCTCAAAATAACCACCAAAGTCCAACCTTATGATCAATCCACTTCAAACACCCTGAATGCTTTGACACGCCCGAACAGTACAGGGTAGCGTGTGGTTATTTGCGGATGACTGACTGGGACGTGAAGGCAGCTTATGTCTGTACGGTGTAATGGATCCTCTTCATGGAGGAGATGTAACATATTGATCCACACTAAAAGAAAGCACTCGAGAAAGCAGTAGAGCTGTGATAAATGTCAGCCGTTTGGAGGCCAGCTGTCTGTAATGTTTAAACAGGCAAAAAGACGAGCATGTGTGCTGGCCTTCTGGGGAGACTTTCAGCACAGCGGAGTTGCTCTAAAACAAAGACAGCGCTCTCCATGTTGACAATCAGAATCCTCGACGAGGGCAAGAAGGCTTCCTGAGGTCACCAAACTTTCTTCGCAGACAAAAGCATGAAAAGGAAAAGGAAAAGACGAGTGAAGTATGGTGAGCAGGGGCAGCGGCGGGACCCTGTGGGAGCACTTTCAAGAACATTTCGAAGGCCAAGCAAAACAATGGCACTGATCCAGAAAGTGTGTCGAGACAAAAGCAGAGATTGAAGGAGGGGAAGGTTGTCGGATGGGTGTGAAGGGATTCAAGCATTAATCACAGATGGCGACCGCATCTCATTGTTTCAACAAACCTCCACCACCCAACCCCCAGCAAATAACTGACAAGGGTATGCTCTACTCGCTTTTGTCAGCACGCGTGTCTGTCAAACAGGAGCGTGTGCTGGCCACAATAGAAAGGAGCACAAAGGCATGTCAAGCCCCTCCACCCCACCCCCCCTTGTCCTAGTCAGTGTTTATTGTAAGGCACGTGCTACGTCTGACTGGTGGAATAATAGAAAAGAAAGAACCATGCGGTATCAGACTGATTTAAACCTGTCATCCTTGTGATTCCAGAATTGCTTTGGCCATGATAATGTGTTGGATCCTGTGGTCTTCAAGGAAAACTCCACCCAAAAGCACATAGTTTTGTTCTCCTGGGAGAGGCTGTCTGCCATCTCAGGATCTCATCACAACCTGACATTTTGAATGTAATTACCCTGGAGGTTAATGGTCAGGTTTTGTTCGCGTCTAAGAAAACAAAAGCTTCAATGGTACATTAATGAGAAATCTGATGAAGATCCAATTAGTAGGGACAGCAAACGCTGGACTCAAAGTTCCAGAGTGCAATGGTGAGCCAGGCCTACAACAGAGCTGCACCGATTTATGGCAGATCTGAAAGGATAGTTTAAAAAAAACGTGCCCTCTCATGCCAGAATCTGGCCTTCCCAGGCAGTCTCCTGTCCCAGTATTAACCAATTCTTTAAGGCATATGGGTGCGGCGTCGATCTCCGTTTCGATAGCCCTCAGCCTCTCACCTATGCAGCTAGGGTTACAGTGGGGAGCTAGTCCTCTGGTAACTGTGAGGGTTTGACTTCCCCACTCGCATCTGTATTGTAGCATGCCTTACCAGATGGTAGTAGGTACCATTTTTATGATGGTCTTTGGTATGACCCGACCGCAAGTAGAACTCATGATCTCCCGGTCAAGCGGCGGACACGCTAATCACTAGGCCAACTCGCGGTGAAAGGATAGTTAGTGATCTCTGAAAAGACGAGTGTACAGGTACTGATGGTGTTATTCACCTACTGATTCAGCTGTACAGTATCTCTCTCTTTAGATAGAAATAAAGCTGGGGTTAAAGCCACCATCATGGAACCATGAGCAGCAGGGAGTTGCACACTACAGACCAAGATGTCAATGAAACTCTTAATTTCATCCATCCATCCATCTATTATCCATAACCGTTTATTCTGTGCAGGGTCGCAGGCAAGCTGGAGCCTATCCCAGCTGACTATGGGTGAGAAGCAGGGTACACCCTGGACAAGTTGCCAGATCATCTTGATTTCATCCATCCATCCATTATCTGTAGCTGGTTATCCTGTGCAGGGTCGCAGGCAAGCTGGAGCCTATCCCAGCTGACTATGGGCGAGAGGCAGGGTACACCCTGGACAAGTTGCCAGATCATCTTGATTTCATCCATCCATCCATCCATCCATCCATCCATGATCTGTAGCTGGTTATCCTGTGCAGGGTCGCAGGCAAGCTGGAGCCTATCCCAGCTGACTATGGGCGAGAGGCAGGGTACACCCTGGACAAGTCGCCAGATCATCTTAATTTCATTATAAAGTAAATTTTTAATGCAACTAAAGATCATGTATTAATGATAAAGATTAATATGCAAATTGTTCAGGGTGGATTTTTCCCTGATGTCAATGAAACTCTTAATTTCATCCATCCATCTATTATCCATAACCGTTTATTCTGTGCAGGGTCGCAGGCAAGCTGGAGCCTATCCCAGCTGACTATGGGTGAGAAGCAGGGTACACCCTGGACAAGTTGCCAGATCATCTTGATTTCATCCATCCATCCATTATCTGTAGCTGGTTATCCTGTGCAGGGTCGCAGGCAAGCTGGAGCCTATCCCAGCTGACTATGGGCGAGAGGCAGGGTACACCCTGGACAAGTTGCCAGATCATCTTGATTTCATCCATCCATCCATCCATCCATGATCTGTAGCTGGTTATCCTGTGCAGGGTCGCAGGCAAGCTGGAGCCTATCCCAGCTGACTATGGGCAAGAGGCAGGGTACACCCTGGACAAGTCGCCAGATCATCTTAATTTCATTATAAAGTAAATTTTTAATGCAACTAAAGATCATGTATTAATGATAAAGATTAATATGCAAATTGTTCAGGGTGGATTTTTCCCTTAAGACCCAAATTTGAAACATGTCCATACTGGAAAGGCTTACAGTCTTGTATAAAAGGGTGTGGTACATACACAAGGCTTGGCACGTACACGTGTGTGTGTGTGTGTGTGTGTGTGTGTGTGTGTGTGCATACTGGGTGAGGTTAATTCAGCATAAGGGAGGTCACTTTCAGGAAAAAGGAGAAGTGAAGGATCCTAAACAGCTGGGGCACATTTATAGGGATACAATGGAGTCAGAGAGAGGGGGAGACTGAGGGGAAATGGGAGGGGTAGAAAAGAAAAACTCTCTGGTCAGCCATCATTTTCGAAGGCTTACAGGGGTCCTTTGTTATGGCAGCTGGTTTGGGGAAGGTCAGACCAGCTGTGCTTCCACTGACCCTCTCCTCTTACTCCTCCTGTTAAACACAGCCAGCTGGAGATCAAAGAGGTGACACAGAGGAGCTCAGGATCACGTTACACTGTCTCCAGGCTTCGGACCTCAGAACAGTGGCAGTAAGCGAGCTTCAAACGGTCCACTCCATAATGTCAGCGCCAATGATGGCATATCCGCACTTCCCTAACTGCAACTCGAAGTACTCAATCCTTTTTAAGGATGTCCATAAATGTGCTAAATATGTATGTAAATGAGCCTGGCTTGTCACTGAACAGCTGTCACTTCCTCTTCCTGGCGAGGAAAAGTCAATTTACTGTGCGATAACTGTGTGTGTTCTTCATGTACCTAATACCCTGTCCACACTAGGGATTTTGTACCGATACGAAACTACTTTCGTACTGCAACACCTGTCCACACTAGCAACTATACCGGTACTGTAGCGGTATAACTGTATCGGTACGAAACCCACAAATGTATGGGTTTCGTACCGGTACAGTATCGGTACTGTAGCGCTCTGCTGTAGTGTGGACAGATGAAGCAGCTCTGTATCGATACAAATATAATGTGCATGCGTAAAGTCACACACCTCAATCGATGTCTTCGCTGAATAAAATAGTGAAGAACAGAGATTCGTTTGTTTCTTTCTCAACTGCCTCGCGCGTTTTATACGATTCGACTGAATAAATGACCACCAGAAATACAGACTGTACATTGACAACAAAATGCACACACATGTCGTTTCATCCATACGGAAGCCGAGAGAGGCCCTTCATATAATCCTTTTTTTTTTTTATTCACCTTGTTATCCCGAGATAACGACATAATTAATTCAGGATCTCGAGAAAACAACACAACTAATTCGAGATCTCGAGAAAACAAAACAATTATTTCATGATCTCGAGTAAACAGCTGAGAAATGGTTCATTCAGGTGCGCCAAGAGACTTGTGATATGCTGACTTTGGGGCTATTTCTCATTCTGTATAGACGCAACTTTGGTCATTAGAATGTCTGGAATAATCGATCATCTAATAAGGCAGTATTTTGATCAGGGGTTGACACAGGGAGAGATTGCATTAAGTCTTTTAATAAGGGATAATTTCAAAATTAGTCCGCGGCACCTCCGCAGAAGACTGGCCCGGCTTCGTCTCTACCGACGGAGATACAGTGATCCAGCTGAGATCATGAAATAATTGTTTTGTTTTCTCGAAATCACGGAATAATTGTTTTGTTTTCTCGAGATCTCGAAATAACGGATGCCATATATTCTCGGAAGGAAGTTACTCGGTAACCACGGAAACATTTCGCACACGCGCATTTCAACTACCGTGAAAGAAAACCGCAAACATTTCTCGCTAGTGTGGACAGATGCACTAAACTGTACCGGTATACTTTGTTTCGATACAGTTATACCACTTTCGTACCGGTATAAGTGTGAACACAGCATTAGAGTCATCTTCTCACAGCATGATTACCCTTCTACTACACACGTGAATGGATCAACTACTGAGGCCTCCAACTCAATTACTCAAATGAATGTTACGCAGATACACTAATCCCCGAACATATTAACTCTCAAAGGAGTTCGATGTGAAGTTACACAAAAAATGGGCGCTTGGTGACAGAGTGAGTGAAAGGTAATATCTGTAAGAGGACATGATTTAAAAAGCACTGGGTTGATTAATAAAACGACAGTAATATTTGTTGTGGCTGGTGAAATCGTGGGTGCAATGATACACTCCGGTCACGACTGGATTTGATTCACGATACTGGCTTCACAATTGAATTCATTTCAGAATATTTTGAATAAAATTTGAATGAAAGACTTATGAAAGAAAAATTCCTTTCTTATTTCTGAATCTTAAACAGCGCAAAACTGTTTTGCCTGTGAAAGAAAATAAATAGAAATTTGCTACAAACAAAAGTTTAAAGCTAGACTGCCTTTCAGATTTTAAGCGTAGGTCAGAAAAAGAATTTTCCCCGACACCCAATTATTTTTGTTTAGTGGACCAAAAGCTACTGAATTTGAATCACAGACTTCCAATTTTATTAGATTTTTTTAATAGAACAATTAATGAATTTAAGGCCACATGGCCCTAAATTCTCCGCTATTTTTTCCTGCTTCACCATGACCCAATTCAAGATACCATGTCATGCATCACGCGGTGGGCTTTCCCCGTTCACGCAAGGCATTGTGGGATACAAATTTGAAACAGGAGTGAAAAATGGAGGACGCGAGTGTGCGAATGAAACGTGAAAGACCGACTACAGTAACGGAAAGCGAGAAGAAAAGACGTTATGTTATATACGAAGGAAAGGAAACGCAGGACCAAACTAATAAATATCGGCGCTCAGCGAGCACCTCGGTGTGATCAGCTGTTTGTTTAGCGACAGAATGATGGAACTGTCAGTGCACGCTCAAAGGTAAACCTGCGCACACACACACACGGACTTCCTTTGTCTGCTTGACTGCGCGAAGCGAGCGATTTCATGCACATTATTTGTTTAGGAATCACCTCAAATTAAATAACTTCCCAGCCACAGAACAGAATGGCCTGATATTTTGTGAAATATTACAGAAATAAACAAATATCACAATGACCAAATTTCACCAATTTTATGAAATCGAAAGGCCGTCTTGTTTTAATATTGTAAAATACACGGCCTACAAGTTTATCGTATCTTTAATCTAAATAAATATATTCAAAAGTTCCCCCCAGAATTCTGATTGAAGAAACAAAGTCTCTGAACCAGGGTGAAATGATCGATTGGAACATAATGAGCTCTGTAGCAGCCAATGAGGCGTCATTTTAACCAAAAATAGAGCTCCAAAGTTGGCTAAACTGGCAGACTTCCACTGCATCTTTCTCTGGTACTGCAGCTCATAGCTGGGTGGTGTTGTTTGAAAGTGACTGATGAGCTCTTTTTAATAGTTCTAACGTTGTTGTGTGACCATATAACGTATATTGCATGTCAGTTATTGTGACCTGGAGCTGTCATACCCAGTGGACTCTCTATATTATATATATTTTTCAGATTTTTTGGGGGGCTTTTTTTCACCTTTATTGGATAGGACAGTGCAGAGACAGGACAGGGAATGAGCGGGAGAGAGAGACGGGGAGGGATCGGGAAATGACCTCAGGTCGGAATCAAACCCGGGTCCCCGGATTTATGGTATGGCGCCTTAGCCACCTGAGCCACAACGCACCGACTCTCTATATATTTGAGCAGATCACGATTTCTCGTGTTCAAACACTATAATTGCATTTGATGTACTGTAGAATTAATAAGAATGATGATTTCCATGATGTGAATCATACATTCCTCCGATCCTGATCCCAGGATAACGGTCTGTGTGGGATTTCACCTGTTCTCCCAGTGTCCATGTGGGGTGAATCTGCAGTGTCCGATTTCCTCCAACCTCTCAAACAATGGACTGACGATACTATTGCCGCTTTTCCACTACAAACGCGGCTGAGCCGTGCCGTGCTGAGTTGGGCTGAGTCGAGCTGAGCGGGGCTGTTGGAGTTGCATTTCGACTACAACCGTGCTGAACCGTGCTGGCTGGAAGTGGGTGGACACATTGGGTGGAGTTAGCGAAAGTGGGTGGACGTCACGTGATGTCATTAAGCGGCACAAACAGTGACATCAGTGACCTTTTAAGTGGTAGTCTCACGACCCGGATAGTAAACAATAAACATGGAGGACATGGAGTCGTTAGTGTTGCTGGTCTTGGTTCTGTGGCTTGTTGTCACCGATAACGCCAACAGATACTGGCAAGAGCGTATAGATGAGGCGAGGCGCATAAGGCTTCAGAAATTCTCGTAATTCGTAATTCTTCTTCTTCCGGGTTTACGGTGTTTACAGATCCCAGCGTGCTCGCAGGGCGTGTGTGGGCATGTGAGGACACTCCTCCTCACCAATCAGTGCACAGGGGAGTGTCTGCTCACGCCCCCAGCCTCACTCAGCTCGGTTTGGCTCGCTTCAGCCCCACTCCAAAACCGTGCGAGTTTTGGGTGCTAAGCAGGGCTGAAGCGAGCTGAGTCGTGCTGTTCTGAGGTAGTCGAAACGCGAGCCGTGTCGGGCTGAAGTGAGCTGAAAAAGGGTAGTGGAAAAGGGCCATAAATTGCCCCTCCATGTGAGTGAGTGAGTGAAAGTGTGTATTGCGTCCAGTGATGGACTGGCAACCCATCCGGTATGTATCCCAACTTCACGCCCAGTTTTCCTTGGCTAATTTCACTCTAATTTTGCCCTGACCAGGATAAAATGTTTAGTGAAGTTATCAGATGAATAATTGTTGCCACATTGCATTTTTTTTTACATCCATTAGTGCCATATTATCTTATTTCCACTTGAGATAAATAAACAAACAAACACAATCAAATCATCAGTGAACTGAAATTTGATATACTCCTCATGTGCACGACTCGATTCATACTTCTTTAGAACCAGCTCTGCTCAGTAACCATGAGTGATAACAAACAGCACATAAATGGATGATTTGGACCATCTGAGAGAAGGACTTTTTAAAATTTTGGATTGAAATCAAATCGTCAAATCAAAACCTGACCAGATGTTGGACTGATGTTGTTCATTACTGAACATTAGAAGACTGGAGAGATCTGTTCATTCTTGACAGGACTTTCATCAGCCTGAATGGTGCAAAGCAAACTTTTGGAAAAATTCCTTTTCTAGGATACAACACGACTCTTCTCCATGTGTGCACCATGAAGTCGAACAGTACCAAGTGTGTTATGAGGATGTTCAGTTTGAGCATATTGTGACTCCAGGTCCATACAACCTTTGATCAATCAAACCTGTACAACCAACCTCCAAAATCCGTATTTCCCTTATAAAATCCGTATAAGATGCAAATTAAAATAATTTACCTAAAATTTGAATGATAATTAACAATGATATATCCCAGTTACTTTTTATTCAATATTAATAACAATAAACCTTCAGAATGAATACAAAGCTCCAATGTTTGACAAAAACACAAAGTGTTATCAGCGTAGTTACGAAGGAAATACTTCGTTGTTTGGAGGCAGGTTTCACCGAGCGGCTATTATGCACGAGACTTCATATTAGCCACAAAGTCAGGAAAATCTGTTCGTAAAATTACGTTATAATGACCAAATACAATGAAAAGTATTTTTCCAGTCTCACCTGTGAAAGGATAATCCCATGTGATCTCGTTTGGTCGGTAAACCTGTTGGTACAGTTAAACGCAGCACATGAATGAGGCATCTTTATTCTCGGCTACTGTCTAGACGCTATACCAGAGACGGCTGAAGAATCTCCACTTTGCCACATCCAATATGGCGGCGAGGATGACGTATGATTCTACGCAGAAGGCGGCGTCTATGTTTATATGTCTATGACTTCCTGGTTGGCGGGATTCTCGCAATGCGGTGTGCGCATGATCAAAAGTGGAACGAAGTCTCGCTACCACAAGATAACGCGCGATTTCATAAGACTCTTTACTGGCTGTCTGTGGTGTACAGTACGTTTGTAAATGTTATGCGCTCTTTTATCATCGTGGGAATTGATTATAGCTCTAAATAAATATTGAAGTTTTTTTAAAGAATCCGTATAACTTTATTTATACGCCCGTATACTACGTTTATTGAATCAAATCCGTATAAAATACGGACATTCCGTATAGGTTGACATGTATGCAGGTCCTGGGACTGTTTATGATTACAGCAGCAGCAGTTCTTAGGTATAACAATACAGTATCAAGTTGAGATTATCCACTGAAGCAAAGGTGTGACTTGTGCATAAACTGTTTTTGGAAAATGCATATCTTTAGGGTAGCCATGTGGGACCACACACACACACACACACACAACAGCAGAAGGTGAGTCACAAGTACACGAAGCTCTAAGCAGAAATATAAATACTCACGGCTCACCTTGTGCTTGTTGCCAATCCCACAATCTTGTGTAGATTTTTTTTTGCACGCGAGTTAACCCTAGTCAAACTGAAATCAGAAAATTTAAAATAGCTTGCACTGTTTTGTCAAATGCAAAGCGTCTGTGTACAAAGTCAACGGTGCAGAAAAAACGTAGCCTCCAGATGCAATGCTTCACCAATGGCAGCCATACCAGGCATTTTTTTGTCTTCCTTTCCTTCTCAGACTCATTAGAGTTCGACTGTCTGAGCTACAAATCTGCAGACGAATACAAATCGGCTTCATCGTGGTGTGTAACATAAACTGACTGGATTGTGGTATGTCAGTAACCTAAGTATTTGATTTGCTGGGAATGTAAATGAAGACGTAACACCAGATCCGGTCTGTGAAATCCAGTTTCCAAACCAGGTGCTTTAATGCGTCTCTCAATTCATGATAAACCTTCCAGGACCTTTTCAAGAACCAGGATTTTTTCATTCTTGTTCCTTTTTGGTGGAACAATGTATGTAATTCCTCCATTTTCTGGGCTTTTGCAAGTCACTGAGAAATTCAAAAAGAGGGAAGGAGAAGAAGGTAAAAAGGAGATGGAGACAATCTCAGAGATGAGCTGCTCACAAGAAGGTATTGATTGTGGGGTAAACAGAGAGAGCGAGGGAAAGAGACAGAACGCAGATGAGGAAAGGGAAGAATGTTGGACTCTCCTGGGAGCTCTGAAGTTGCTTTTATCCTCACTCTCTCGTCTCGCTTAAATCGTCTTCATATTGCGCCTGTAACCCACTCCAGGCCGCTCTCATCTCGTCTACGCGTTTGCAGAGTTCAGAGAGGTTCGTTCTCACTCAAACTTTGTGCAAAGGCTTAAAATCTTCACAACCACAAAATTCCATGAGAGCAGAGCCGAGCAGGGTCGGAGCGTTATCCAGAAGCTCGGAGATTTTTTTTTAAATTTGAAAAATCGTAAAGATTCTTAGAACTGTGTCCTGAAGTACGACGCATCTGGTGCTATCAGGAGAAAATACCTTTAAAGGAGAACTGAAGTCATTTTTAAACTTGCTTTACTTCTTAATTAACGTGCTATTCAATTGTTTTAGTAACCTTATATCATGACTCGTATTAGCAACTAACTGCAATTAAATATTATACTTATCGGCCTGTTCGGTTTTTAGCCGTGTTGAATTTAGTTCGTTTGGTCCACGGCAGGCGTCGCTTATCCGCGCGATCTTCACGAGACTTGTGCGAGACTTCGAAACGTGAAGTGTCAGCCAGGTGTCAGTGCGGACATTTTGAAAACTGTTTTCCAAACGAAGTATTGCACAAAAACGAGTTTAAATGACAATTACTGCCTACTTTTTTCAAACTTTCCTGATTGCTATCAAAACAAACAAAACTTCCGGCTTGATCACATCAGCATTCGAAAGAGGGCGCACGCGTCTTTTGACAAAGTTGGTCACTTTGATTTCCGCTGTACATTTTACTTCCGTCCTACGATGTCTCGCACAGGTCTCAACCAATCTCGTTTACGGCCGTTGCTTTGACATATGGACTGATATATTACAGAGCATATTTCAAACACTCATAACTTGTAATGGCAGTGACAAAATAGCGATCAAAAATGCATTCCGATATTTAATAAAATGACAAATAGAATTTTGATAATTTTAAAAAATTGCCTTCAGTTCTCCTTTATTAAGGACCAAAAAACTTCCCAGTAAAATTCATTAAAATTCCGAATTTTACCGTCAATAGAGACTGACATGTTCCTTCAAATGATCACTGAGCAAAAGAAGACTTATCAGGATGGAGGACGCATCCTGCCCGGCCTCCAAATGAAACCCCACTCCAAATTTTCCGAAGTTGAATTGGAAATACAGAAAAAAATAATAATAATAAGCATACGTATGGGCGCTGTGTGAGACGGCTGCCTCTCCAGTCGCTCTGTAGTTTTTAGGTCTTTAAGCCTCTTTTTTCCACCTTTTTTACTTTTCTGCTCTTCTTACGAAGGCATAGTGTGTTTTCAGAATCAGAACCACTTTTATTGCCAGGTATGTGGACACACACGAGGAATTTGACTCCGGTTTCACTTAGCTCTCATAGTACAAAATAGATAAAAAGCGTATACACAAAACAAACAAAAAAATTGGTTCAATAGGTGCATAGTGCAAAGTAATCCAAGTTACTATATAGTTTTACTATATAACATGGATATATTTAACTTTAACACACAACCAAGAGCCAGTTTTCTCACTTATTCGAGAGAGGAGCTACTGGCCCTGAAAACAATGGGACGAGCCGGGATACGACACCCCATCCCAGCCGAGTTGAGGAGGAAACCCAGGGGTTGCAAGGCTGGAGCTAAGCTAAAGGCTAGGCTAATGGACAACCGGCAGCGCTACAAACCATCCATTCCCTCTGTTATCATGGGGAATGTGAACTCGCTGCCGAATAAAGTCGACGAGCGTTCCGCTCTGAACAACAAGCGGATTTACTGGGAGAGCAGCTTATTTATCTTTATGGAGACATGGCTAACACACCTTGTACCGGATGCTAACGTGGACCTGTGGGGATTCACTGCTGTGAGAGCCGACAGAGACACTAACACATGCAGGAAAAGCAAAGGCGGGGGACTCATCATTTATGTGAACAACCGCTGGTGTAACCTGGGACATATCTCCATTAAGACAGTTTTATGTTGCCCGGACTTGGAGCTGATAGCCGTTAGCCTGAGGCCATATTATCTGCCGAGGGAGTTCAGTCACGTGATCACCATCTGTGTTTACTTCCCTCCGAGAGCAGACGCAGCCGCTGCATGTGAGAGGATTCACTCTGTCACAGCAAGGCTGCAGACATGGCACCCTGAGGCATTTATCATCATTTCTGGGGACTTTAATCACGCTACTTTGGACTCTACTTTGGCTGCTTTTTACCAGGCTGTGGACTGTCCAACAAGGAACAACAGGACAACTGACTTGCTGTATGCTAATGTGAGGGATGCATACAGAGTCACACCCCTCCCCCCACTAGGGAAGTCTGACCACAACCTGGTTCTTCTACAGTCATAGTACACCCCCCCCCGGTTCAAAGGCAGCCTGCAACTAGCTCCATCAGGAGGTGGTCCCCTGAAATGGAAGATGCCCTCAGGGACTGTTATGACAT
Organism: Neoarius graeffei; assembly: GCF_027579695.1. Taxonomy (NCBI): domain Eukaryota; kingdom Metazoa; phylum Chordata; class Actinopteri; order Siluriformes; family Ariidae; genus Neoarius; species Neoarius graeffei. The sequence goes on from NC_083584.1 coordinate 58,544,359, forward strand.
CACGGACTGGGATGTGCTGCTTAGCCCACACTGTGAGGACATAGAGGGGCTGTCACACTGTCTGATGGATTACCTTAACTTCTGTGCAGACGTGGTCTCCTCCGCTAATGGCCCTTTTCCACTATCCTTTTTCAGCTCACTTCAGCTCGCTTCAGCTCACTTCAGCCCGACACGGCTCGCGTTTCGACTACCAAAAACCAGCACGACTCAGCTCGTTTCAGCCCTGCTTAGCCCCTAAAACTCGCACCGTTTTGGAGTGGGGCTGAAGCGAGCCAAGCCGTGCCGAGTGAGGTTGGGGGCGTGAGCAGACACTCCCCTGTGCACTGATTGGTGAGGAGGAGTGTCCTCACATGCCCACACACGCCCCGCGAGCGCGCTGGGATCTGTAAACACCGCAAACCCGGAAGGAGAATAATTACGAATTACGAGAATTTCTGAAGCCTTATGCGCCTCGCCTCATCTATACGCTCTTGCCAGTATCTGTCCGCGTTGTTGGTGACAACAAGCCACAGCACCAAGACCAGCAACACTAACGACTCCATGTCCTCCATGTTTATTGTTTACTATTCGGGTCGTGAGACTACCGCTTAAAAGCTCACTGATGTCACTATTTGCGCTGCTTAACGACATCACGTGACGTCCACCCACTTTCGCTAACTCCACCCAATGTGTCCACCCACTTCCAGCCAGCATGGTTCAGCGCGGTTGTAGTCGAAATGCAACTCCAACAGCCCCGCTCAGCTCGACTCAGCACGGCACGGCTCAGCCCGACTCAGCCGCGTTTGTAGTGGAAAAGCGGCATAAGACTGTATGGTGTTACCCTAATAACAAGCCATGGGTAACACAGGAAGTCAAAGCTGTCCTCAACAGGAAGAAGACCACCTTCAGGAGCAGGGATAGGGAGGCAATGAAAGCAGCACAGTAGGAGGTAAAACGCTGCATGAGGGAAGCTAAGGACAGCTACAGGAAAAAGGTGGAGCAGAAGCTGAAGGAGAACAGCATGAGGGAGGTCTGGGAAGGTGTGAAAACCATCACAGGCCACAATACAAAGACCAGAGTCGTTGAGGGGACAGTGGAGAGGGCAAATGAGTTGAATGACTTTTTCAATCGGTTCAACCAGCCCACGTCCCCCCCACCCTCTCCCTCACTGCAGCCATCTCTCCTTCTTCCCTCAACACACCTCCCCCCAGTCATCACAGCAGCCCCCTCCTCCCCCACCTCAACGCAGACTCCTCCATGCATTACTTATGCCCCTTTTCCACCAAAGCAGTTCCAGGGCTGGTTCGGGGCCAGTGCTTAGTTTGGAACCGGGTTTTCTGTTTCCACTGACAAAGAACTGGCTCTGGGGCCAGAAAAACCGGTTCCAGGCTAGCACCAACTCTCTGCTGGGCCAGAGGAAAGAACCGCTTACGTCAGCAGGGGGGCGGAGTTGTTAAGACCGACAACAATAACAAGACCACAAAAGGTCGCCATTTTTAAGTGACGAGAAGCAGCAGCTGGACAAGCGCAAAGTCATCCTTTATTATTATTGTTGTTGCTGCTGCTGCTTCTTCCGTGTTGTTTTTGCTTCGATATTCGCGCCAAGGTTTATGCAAACGTAGCAACGTAACTGACGTATAAAGTGACGTAATGACATATACAGTGACGTAATGACGTGGCTTCCCTTAGCACCGCGAGCTATGGAAAAGCAAACTGGTTCTCAGCTGGCTCACAAGTTGAACGAGTTGTGAACCAGCACCAGCACTGGCCCCGAACTAGCCCTGGAACTGATTTGGTGGAAAAGGGGTATTAGAGATGAAAGTGGAGCAAAGGAAAAAAACCTGAAATGGGGGGGCAACGTCCCCCGAAAATATTTTAATAACATAACACGCAAAACCCTGCATTCTAGCGCATTTTGGCACTTATTTTCACGAAATCAAGTTATAACTTTTAAGCCTTTTTCTTTCATGTACATTAATGATTAACATGTCAAAAATATCAAATTTAATTCCCCTAGTTAATGAGTAATTTTCAGGAGTGCATTTAGAAAACGCGGTGATTTTCCTGCCTACACATTTCATTACTTTGAAAAAAATCAGACAGTTGAAGGTAAACTCAGCAAAATCCCAAAACAGTACTGTTAAACGTCTGTTAGAGTTTCTAAAGCTTTCAGGTTTCAATGTTGGGGACATTGAGCCTCATTTATCAATCTTTTAGTAGAGCTGTGCATTTGCATAAGCTAAAGTAAACTAAACATTTCCAATTCATATTTATGCGAGTTGAAGCCAATTGTTTACATTAGGTCATATTGTCTATAAATTTAAACACCAATGAATACCAAATTACTCATAAATCAGGGGCGTAGGGTGTGTGTGTGTGTGTGTGTGTGTGTGTGTCACACACTGACCTGAGTACATTATGTAGCTAACAAAAAATAATTACCATTGCTAGTTTTAGGCAGCTTAGAAACCGGCTCTTCCATTATTGCTGTTTCTTCCATGTTTTCTTGATGTTGTGTTCTAGAAACGGCACTAAAACTTAGCTTCGTGTGTATATATATATATATATATATATATATACACACACACACACACACACACACACACACACACACACACACACTAGTGCATCTCAAAAAATTAGAATACCATGAAAAAGTTCCTTTTTTTAATAATTTAATTCAAGAAGGTAAACTTTCATATATTCTATATTCATTACATGTAAAGTGAAATATTTAAAGCCTTTTTTTGTTTTAACTTCGATGATTATGGCTTATAGCTAATGAAAATCAGAAATCCAGTATCTCAAATTATTAGAATATTCCCTAAGATCAATCAAGAAAAGGATTTACAATACAGAAATGTCCAACTTCTAAAAAGTATATTCATTTATACACTCAATACTTGGTTGGGGCTCCTTTACCATGAATTACTATATCAATGCGGTGTGGCATGGAGGTGATCAGTCTGTGGCACTGCTGAGGTGTTATTGAAGCCCAGGTTGCTTTGATAGTGGCCTTCAGCGTATCTGTATTTTTGGGTCGGGTGTTTCTCATCTTCCTCTTGACAATACCCCATAGATTCTCTATGGGGTTCAGGTCAGGCAAGTTGGCTGGCCAATCAAACAGTAATATCATGGTCAGCAAACCATTTGGTAGTAGTTTTGGCACTGTGGGTAGGTGCTAAGTCCTGCTGGAAAAGGAAATCAGCATCTCCAAAAAGCTCGTCAGCAGATGGAAGCATGAAGTGCTCTAAAATCTCCTGGTAGATGGCTGTGTTGACTTTGGACTTGATAAAATACAGTGGACCAACACCAGCAGATGACATGGCACCCCAAATCATCACAGACTGTGGAAACTTCACACTGGGCTTCAAACACCTTGGATTCTGTGCCTCTCCACTCTTCCTCCGGACTCTAGAACCGTGATTTCCAAATTAAATGCAAAATGTACTTTCATCTGAAAAGAGGACTTTGGACCACTGAGCAACAGTCCATTTCTTTCTCTCCTTAGCCCAGATAAGACACTTCTGACATTGTCTCTGGCTCAGGAGTAGCTTGATATTAGGAATGCGAAAGTTGTGTCCCCTTTCTTGAAGATGTCTGTTCGTGATGGGTCTTGATACACTGACACCAGCCTCAGTCCACTCCTTGTGAAGCTCTCCCAAGTTCTTGAATCAACTTTTCTTGACAATCCTCTCAAGACTGCAGCCATCCCTGTTGCTTGTGCACCTTTTCCAGCCACCCTTTTCAGCAATGACCTTTTGTGGCTTACCCTCCTTGTGGAGGGCATCAGTGATCATCTTCTGGACAACAGTCAAGTCAGCAGTCTTCCCCATGATTGTGGTTGTGTGTACTGAACTAGACCGAGAGATACACTGTGTTCATACTGTTTTACTCAAACTCGAAATGAAATATTTTAATATTTTGAGATGGGTTTTTTATGTTTTTGTACTGTATGCCATACTGATTAAAATTAAAATAGAAAAATGCTTGAAACATTTTAGTTTATGTGTAATGAGTCTATAATATATAACATTTTCACTTTCTTAAATAACTGATGGAAAATATTGAACTTTTTCACAATATTCAAATTTTTTGAGATGCACAAGTTTTGCTTGTTTTGACACGGCGAATTATTAACACAAGAGAAAATACTCATAATTCGCAACTAAAAAGACTGCAGCTACACTGGCAGCTTGACCATGCTTTCTAGTGCAATTGTGTTGCGCTTGCGCAGAACGGTGTCAGTCCTGCGCGCCTGAGCTCGTGCACCTGAAGGCTCGCCTTGGCACGCGCGCCTAACAAGCTCTGGCACGCGCGCCGTTAACAAAGAACACCTGTCTTTAATCAATGAACTATGTTTGGCCTATTTAAGGACCACGCCCATGCAAGGACGATGCGAAGTATTACGCCGCGTCTAGGAATGCGAAAAATCCGAAAAATAAATTTCCCCATTCAGGAAACCGGAGATTTTCAAGAGTTGTGTCAAATATCCGGATTGCCGGGTCATTAGCAGAAAAAATCCAGCGGAAAATCTAAAAATCCGGAATTCTGGGAAATTCCAGAACACTTTCATGACTAATTACTGCAGACCAGGTCAGAGGTCAACTGAGGAAACTTCACCCCAGGAAAGCAGCAGGCCCGGACAAGGTGTGTCCCCGACTACTGAAGACCTGTGCTGCTGAACTGGGTGAACCACTCCAACGCATAGAGCCTGCAGCTGGGGAGAGTGCCAACCCTCTGGAAGACATCATGTATCGCTCCAGTTCCCAAAAAGAATCGGCCCAGCGAGCTGAACGACTTCCTACCGGTGGCGCTCACTTCACATCTGATGAAGACGTTGGAGTGGCTCTTCCTCAGACTCCTCAGACCCCAGGTACAACATGCCCAGGACTGTCTGCAGTTTGCGTACTGGGCAGGTGTCGGTGTGGAAGACGCCATCCTCTACCTGCTACACCGAGCCCACTCACATCTGGATAAGGGAAATAGCACAGTGAGGATCCTCTTCTTGGACTTCTTGAGTGCCTTCAACACCATCCAGCCCCTATTGCTTCAGGACAAACTGAACAGGATGCGAGTGGACCCCTGCCTGGTCACCTGGATCTCCAGCTACCTCATTGACAGGCCGCAGTACATCAGGCTGAAGGACATCACGTCTGACACTGTGATTAGCAGCACTGGAGCACCCCAGGGCATGGTGCTGGCCCCTCTTCTCTTCACCCTGTACACCGCGGACTTCTGCTACAACTCGGAGCTGTGTTACATTCAGAAGTTTGCCGATGACACAGCCATCGTTGGGTGTATCAGTGACGACAGAGAGGAGGAGTATAGGAGCCTGGTGAGGGACTTTGCTGTGTGGTGCAACACCATCTGCAGCTCAACACCTCGAAGACCAAGGAGCTGGCCATTGACTTTGGGAGGTCCAGACCAAGGTCACGACCAGTTCTGATCGAGGGAGTCGAGGTGGAGGCTGTGGATTCCTACAAGTACCTCGGGCTGTGGCTGGACAGCAAGCTGGACTGGACTTGCAACACCAAACACTTGTACAGGAAGGGACAGAGCAGGCTATACTTCCTTAGGAGGCTGCGGTCCTTTAACATCTGCAGGAAACTCCTGTGGATGTTCTATCAGTCTGTGGTCACAAGTGTCCTGTTGTACACCGTGGTGTGCTGGTGGGGCAGCACATCCAAGAAGGACACATCCAGGCTGGACAAACTGATCAGGCGGGCCGGCTCTGTGGTCGACATGAAGCTGGACTCTCTGGTGACGGTGGCAGAAAAGAGGTCTATGGACAAACTATTGAACATCATGGACGATGCCAGTCACCCTCTGCACACCATCATCAGCAACCAGAGGAGCCTGTTCAGTGACAGAATGCTCCTTCCCAAGTGCAGGACGAACAGACTCAAAAACTCCTTTGTCCCTCACGCCATCAGACTGTACAACTCCTCTCTGGGGGGGAGGAGGGGGAACAGGAGGACAGAAGGTGGGCAGGAGCAGTAGCCTAGCCTAACAATAAGCAATACCAGACAATGTGCAATATAATGTGCAATATACAGTACAATATCTCTCCTCCCGCTGCCCCCCCTTTTTTTCCTCCTTCCCCCCCTTCCCCATATCTTATTCTTTTTATATTTGTACATGTTAATAATTCATCTAAAAGTTTTCTCTATTTATTTTCTCTGTTTATCTGTAATGATGCTGCTGGAATCTTAATTTCCCTGAGGGAACCCGCCCAAAGGGATCAATAAAATTTTATCTAATCTAATCTAATAATAATAATCACAGAAATCCCAAAAGGCACAACTCCTCTAGTCACTGAACATAACTGTCAGGTTTCGTGAAAAAAAATTCCTAATAGTTTTTCAGTTATGCTCCGGAAATTAAAATGTTTACAGACAGACGGACGGACAGAGTGATATCTATATCCCCCCACATTATACACCGGGGGGATAATGTTCATGTCCCCAGATTATAACCATGTAATCCAGACCAAAAATCATTCAAATAAGACTAATAAAGCTGCACATTAGCCAAAAAACCCCTCTCACCTCATGAGTTAATGCAGAAGAAAATGTCTGTGGAAAGTTATAGTCATGCTAGTTTTATCTTATGCTAGCGATGTGTTTCGCTCATGCATTGATTTTATCTAAGAAAGACTGAAATATGTATTTCTTGATCACACCATTCAACATAAAACTTGACCTTTACATAAATCTTGGGCAACACATTTATTTTCTGTCCTTTGATCCAGAAGTTAGCTGTGTGTTGATTTATAAAGGTGTCAAAAATAATCCATTCTACCAAGTTTTATCGATTTATTCACACCAAATTCAACCCAAAGTGAATCCAGTACCAGGTGGAGCAGATCTCTCCGCTGAGAGAACTCTTCAAGTGTTCAATAGTCTCCCGAGGCTATAACTTTAAATAACCGCCTGCAGATCGGCATTACAATAGAGATTACTCCACTGAGGCAAATGATTGGATGGGACAGAGTTTTTGGAAACCTTCCTGCACAGCGAGATCTATCCGGACGGATTTGAACAGAAGTCCATGGAGGAACAAATACAAATGCGTAATAACAAGCAGTTTTTACTCATCACTGCTCAAGTGAACATTCACCAGGGACTGGATCATGGATTTGCATGACGCATGCTGGGACAGAACATTGATGAATATCAACAACGATGATAGAAAATGATTAAAGCTGGACTGCCTTTCAGATTTTTCAAGTGGAGGTCAGAAAAAGAATTTTCCCCGACACCCAATTATTTTTGTTTAGTGGACCGAAAGCTGCTGAATTCGAATCGGACTTCTAATCTTATTAGGCTTTTTTTTTTTTAAATAGAACAATTAATGAATTTATCTCAGCAGGGCTCAAAATTCTCCACTATTTTTTCCTGCTTCACCATGACGCAATACAAGATACTAAGTCATGCATGACGTGGTGGGCTTTCCCTGTTCACGCAAGGCATTGTGGGATACAAATTTGAAACGAGTGTGCGAATGAAACGTGAAAGACCGAAACGGAAAGCGAGAAGAAAAGATGTTATGTTATATATGAAGGAAAGGAAACGCAGGCCCAAACTAATAAATATCGGTGCTCAGCGAGCACCTCGGTGTGATCAGCTGTTCGTTTAGTGACAGAATGATGGAACTGTCAGCGCACGCTCAAAGGTAAACCTGCGCACGCACACACACACACACACACGGACTTCCTCTGTCTGTTTGACTGCACAAAGCGATCGATTTGATGCACATTATTTGCTCCAATCCCCTCAAATTAAATAACTTCCCAGATACAGAACAGAACAGCTTGATATTTGGTGAGATATTACAGAAATAAACACATATCACAATGACCAAATTTCAGACGGAACTAAATTTCACCGGTTTTATGCAATCGAAAGGCCGTCTAGCTTTAAAGGTACCCTTCCACCAAAAATGTTTAATACTGGCTCTTTTTGAAATACCATAGTTCACTCCGAGTTGCATATGCATGCTGCATGTGAAAATGTAATTCTACTCCCATTCCCTGTATTAGCTTATGAAAGAAAATAGTCAGGGATCTGAAAAAGCCATATGATCTTACGTCACTTCGTAAATTAGTATTCATGGCCTCGCCCACCTTGGCTTGCGACCGCCCCTGGGAAGGAAGTTCGGATTTAAGCACGAGGAGAGATAGCAGAGCCAATGTTGCCAGATTGGGCGGTTTTAAGTGCATTTTGGCGGATTTGAACATATTTTGGGCTGGAAAACGTCAGCAGTATCTGGCAACACTGAGCAGAGCCCATCTCGTCAGTAGCTAACGAAGAGGACCTAACAGCAAGTTGTAAACATGTCTGAACAAGTTCGTGCCTGTGTTATTTGTGGCAGTAACACATCAACGTTGCATTTCTTGCCCAAGATAGAAGAGCTGAAGAAGAAATGGTTGGAATTTATCTTTGGAACACCACCAGCGAAGTATAATGCAGCGTTAGTACTGTGCTCTGATCATTTCAACCACAGTGACTTTTCAAACTTCGGTGCCTTCAGTAGTGGTTTTGCTTCGAGGTTGTTTTTAATCCCTGGATCTGTACCGTCAAGATGATCGACCACCAGCTCACAAGCTGTAAGTAAAACATGAACTTTTTTGTTCGAAGGTTTTTGTTACAAAATAGCATGTTCATATTCTCCACGTTAGCATGCATGACATGGTCACAAGCTAGGCAGGGATGAGAGTAAAAAACGACCTTTTTATATTATGCCAAATCCGTTGAGAATTTTTTTAATTAATTTCGGGGGGTTGGGGTATGTTCCTTCATGCTGTTCAAACTTTATTAACTCCAACGATGTTTACACATTATTTGTAAGTCACCATCTTTAGTCTCGTTTAAATCTTGTTGAATGTGATGTAAAATTCGTGTTATCTACATCGTTATTGGTCAAAACATCGACGTCGAGACCATCATAGCCAATCGAAACAGTTTTTACAAAGACACCCACATTCTTTTTTTTTTAAGTCACTTGTTCATTTTATTCGTTTGTTTGTTCAGTAAAAACCCAAACATTTGTTGAATTTTTCTTATTTCCTCGCGTCGCACCTCAATGACGTCAGCACGCGGTATTTTTCCCTTCGCGGTTTGTCCCTTCTCTCTTGCCGTAGTAAGACACCCACATCCGCTTGTTCTGACTCACTGGAGGTAGCGTCACAGCGCTGTTAGCCAATCAGAGGTAACACGTTTACATGTCATGAATATTAATGAGGAAGAGCTGAAATCCTGTCGTTCTCCCACCACCCACTCCTCCAGCAAACTAGAACAGCCTGAAACAGGAGAACCACAGCATTTTTTTCACCAAAACAGGCTCACAGGGCATTCATTCACACTAGAGACCACCGCACAATTAATGAAAAAACGATGCAAGGAGACCTTTAATCCTGGCTGAGAAATGCAATACTGTGCGACATAACACTCCACAAGATCACAAATCATGGATTCAACTCCAACGTTATGCTGAACTGCCTCTTTTTGACGCTGTACAGTCAGATAGCACTCCAAGCTTGAGTCATAGCTTCATCACACACACACGCACACAATGAATCTGTTTGTTTGCAAGTGATCACACAAAAGAAAAGCGAGGCAGTGGTTTGTTTGCAGGAACAAACGACCGTCATGTCAGGCCAGAGAGATATCAGTGCGCTCTCATTCAGAACAATCCTCGGGTCCATCATTCACCAAATTTCCTTACATCTGGGTCACAGATGTGCTGGAAGTCCAGCAGACACTCAGAATGGAAACTCTTAGAAACCTGCTTTGATCGGGATCTGCAAAAACCATACGATCGGATCTGTGTCTGATGGGAAATGATCTTCAGAGAGCAGCTGTGATTCACTTCCATCACCTCAAAGCTTTGATAAGGATGGCTGTACGGTGGTGGTCATGCGTCAGCCGAAAGTGGGCGGTTTGGTGGAACGACAGATGGATGGAACTCAAAGCTCCAGCTCCAAGTGCTGCTGCGAGTGTGTTCAGAGGCTCTCTCTCTCTTTATCTATCTATCTATCTATCTATCTATCTATCTATCTATCTATCTATCTATCTATCTATCTATCTATCTATCTCTCAAACGGCATCCTCCGATCTGACCCTGTGCTGCACACACCCAAAGACTCAACAACTGAGACGCACAAACAAATATGTATTTCCAACACACACACACACATGGAGAAATGCATCACTGCAGCTTCAGAGCTTCATATGGACAAATGGGTTCAACACGGCATCATTCTTTTATTTCTTCATCTTCATGTTCAGGGTCGTGGTGGAGCCAGAGAGTATCCCAGGAATCTCTGGCTGGGACACTAGTCCATCACAGCACACCAATGAGGACACTCTTTCACACGTATAGTAATTTGGAGTCGCCAGTCTGCCAAGTGAAGGGGTGTTTTTTTGGGGGAAGAAAGTTGCCAGGTTCAGCAAAAATCATCTTAAAACACACCAATCGAAAGCGAGAACAATCCCCAAACAGATGTGTCCATTCACAAACGTACTACGTTTAGGAGATTTTTATTTACTTTTGGTCACTTTTTCTTTATAGAGATCTTGCAGTCACGTGACCGGAAAGTACACAGCCGCCATCTTGTCGGTCAACAGCACAGCTGAATACTGCTGCACTCATGTACAGAATGGATCAATTTCAACCAGGGCTTTGAACCGGTTCAAGGAACGAAAACGAAAACCGGGAACTTTTTCTATTTCACATGGAACAGAAACGAAACCAGAAACTTTATTATTTTTTATGTTCCGGAACAGAAACGCTTATTAAAAATAATGGTAACCGGTTAATACCGGTTTTTATTTCGTTCCTCAAAGTTTCCATAGCCTACAAATAAAAAAGCCATTCTTCTCCTGCGCAAGTTTCTATGACCCGCTGGGGTTCACTTCCTGTGTGACGTTCGCTGACTGAATGGAGAGAGCGGGAAGGTGGACTACTATCACGTCTCCATGTGATAAGTGAATTACTGAGTGTCTAAGCAAAGAAGAGCCTGAACGTTGCAACCTCCCTATTGGCTGTTTGTAAAAATGTATCAATTGTTGCCCTTCCCACGGGAATCATCGCGGGCTCGAGAGACGAGACCTGACGAGTTAGTTCGTTGGTAGCAGAACAAAATGTCTGGACACAAATTGGGTTTTCAGAAAAGGAAAGAAAATAAACGGAGGGTTGAAAATACAAAAAAGGAGGCAGAAAATGCAAAACGAGTTTTAAGGTAGGACAAATGGTTACTTTTCTGAGGCAGCCCGCCGTGGCTGCCTGCAGGCTTATTGATTATAGCCCATTTAGTTAAAATAGTTGATATAAAATGTTTATAGTTATAGTTATGTGATGGTTGTCCTGATTTAGACTGGTGGTTTTTTTTTTGGGGGGGGGGTTGCGTGATGTTGCACCCGGGTCCAGATTAGGGCAGAACCGGCCCTGGCTACATTTCAGGTGTAGTTTGTTTTATGTATGTATGTACTTGCATAGATGTGTGCTTGGTCTTCCAATATGGCGCCTAACAAAATCTCGCGGCGCGGTGACGTCATGCGGTAGCCCTCTATAGGGCCTGACTCGCCTTTGGTAACACACTAAACGAATTATCTTTCATTTTTGGCACTTTTTCTGTTTGTGTAGATGGGAAGACATACTGAGAATCCAAATCGCCAACATTTGAAATAATAATTGTTTTGAATTATTTCTTGACTTATTTAATGAAGGTTGTAATAGAATTAGCCTACATTTGGCTTAAGCCGGATGAGACAGAGACATAATTTTATAGCCATTTGTTAAACAGCTGACAGGGAACGTAATTAACCGTTCCGGGAACGAAATTTTTTTGTTCTAACCGGTTCGGGAACGTCTATTTAATGGTGGAACCCAAAACCGGAAACGTTAAAATTCCGTTTCTGTTCGGAACGAACCAATAGGAAAAAAATTCTGGTTCAAAGCCCTGATTTCAACCCACGGACTACACAGCTCATTTTTCTAATGAACAGATAACTAGATATATGTCTACAATAAACGATCTACAGATTAGTGACCCTTATGGCTTTCCGGATGGAGTTTTCATGACCGTGTCAGTGGATATGGAACTGCCAGAGGTGGAATACCCGGACGTGTATAATTACCTCATTAACTTTCTCTCGCTGTTCAGTGGTGAAGCACTGCGTGCTTATAAATCTCTGGACAGTTATCTTTACAGAAATTCAGGATTTGTCAGCGACTCAGATGTGGCATCTTGTAAACAAGAAAATGATCCTCACTGGATGGGTAAGTCACTTAAGTATTGAGTATAGCACTGACCAGCCGATTATAGAATAGAATAAGGTAATTCCAGCTGTAATTCCAAATCGTCCGCCTTGTTTACCTGGCGTTGGAGAGGTAGAGGCTTAGCAGTGGAGATTTGAGTGGCTGTTTTCTGAGCTTAGTCAACAGGCCGGCTCTGCAGCCTCGCTTTTGCTTCCGCTCCCGGCGCCGCCTCCTTCGCTTTGCTTCCGATAACAATCCACGGAGACCCCGCTAGTCTCGCTATCTCGTCCGGAATGTTTTTTTTTTTTTCTCGTCCGGAATGTTGTGCATGCGATGGAAATCACTACAAACCGTCATTTTCTGCTGGAAACCAATGTCCAGTAAGTCCATACGGTTGTAGTGGATATTGAAGTCCGGTACAGACAAACAACACGCAAAAATACACACAAAAAACATAAAAAACGTGCACGGGTAGGGAGAGCTTGTAGCCGCAGCTGTTGTAGTAGAATTGTATATAGTAGGTTTTTCCAGAAGAAAAGGTAGAAGTAGAAGCAGAAGTAGAACCAGAAGTAGAAGTAGAAGGCGGAAATATGGCGTTTGACCGACAAGATGGCGTCTGTCACAATCTGGATCGGCTGTGACGTCACATGCAAGTGCTCCATTCCAGGGGTTTTCAAAGTGTGGGAGAGTCAGCCCCCCCTCGGAGAGCAAATAAACAACAGCGCCCCCCCCTTTACAATTTTTGTTGTTGCTATACTTAATGTTCCATTCGTATTTTTAAAAAATGGTTGTTGTACACATTTTTTTTCTTTTACACATTTTAAACATCTGTGCTTTTTAAAACATCTTTTTTTTTTTTACACATTTTAAACATCTCATAGCATCGTTAGCTAGCACCTCTTGGCAGATAACACACTGTGGCAGTGGAGCATCTTCAGATCCAGTCCATGAAAATCCAAACTTTAAATAATCGTGGTCATACTTCCTTCCTTTTTCAGTCCCCCAGGATTCCGCGGGCCTTTTTTGTGATTGTTGCGGGCGAAAATGTCTGATGTTGCGGGGGGGGTTTCCAAAAAATTGCGATGAAAGTTGCGGTGTTTTTTAGGTTTTTGTTGCAATTACATTGCGGGAGGAAGTGAAAGTTGCAAGAAATTGTTGCGATTTTCTCTTTTTGTGATTAAAATTGAGTGATATGTTAAATATTAAGTTATTACTGAAAAACTATTGATTAAAAAAACAAAGACACTGAGAAATGGTCCTATAAACAACTTTACCAATATAAAAGATTACCAGGACTACAAAAATGCAGAAAAATAGGCTTTACTTATCCAAATGCACCTGTTGGTTCAAAAGTTAAAATGCATAGAACCTCACAGCACAACATGAAGTTCCCTTAAAATATAATATAAATGCCTCAGCTTTCATGGAAGAAAAAAACCTATTAATACTAGTACTGTGTGCAGGCAGTCTCTCTTGAAGACTAAATTAAACAATAATTATAAACTAATAAAATAAATGGCTCAGGCTTCATAGAAGAAAAAACAATTTGAACAGAATCTCACAGTATGATGCTGAAGCTGCCTAAACAATGGAAAATAAAATACCATTTTGGCAAAAATGTTGGCATCCATTAATTTCTTGTATTAAGTAAAAAAAATAATGTAAAGTGCACACAGTCCTTCACTGTAAACATAACACACTTTCAGTAACAGAATTTAAGCCTATATAAACACTGACTCGCGGCACATGCTGCTTCTCTTGAACGTATACACGGAAGTAAGGCGGAAGGTAGTTTGTCGACGTCACCTCAAGACGATGCCAACGATTGGTCAAATTTGCGGGAAAGTTGCTGTGATTGGATATAATTGCAACACCGTCCTGAATTCACGGGGATTGGTTGAATTTGCGTTGAAGTTGCAAATCGCAACATCGTGAAATCCTGGAGGGTCTGATTTTTTTGCTTGGCCCAGACTCTGTCTCCTCACTCACTGTAGCTTTAGGTACTAAAAATCGATCCATTTTGTCTCTGGTAAAGGCTAGCTGAAGTTCGCTAAATGTCCGCAATAGTAACTTATTCTGGTTTATTTTTCCTCACGTTGCACCCCCCCCGAAGAACTCTGGCGCCCCCTAGGGGAGGCCTGCCCCACACTTTGAAAAGCGCTGCTTTATTCTATCTGTTGTTGGGTTGCCAGGTTGCCATTTTACACATACATCTATCTTTATGAATCTGAATCATTCGAACTCCTGCTCTGCGAACTGCCATAAAAAACAGGAAATGGTTTATTCCTTTTCCAGAGCTTGGTTTAAAATCTCTGACTTCTCTCGTAACCATGTAATAATTACTTTATCAGCTGGAACAAAAATAGACGCAGATAATAGGCACAAAAATAGCCTCTTATTAGAGGTAAAGCTTCAGCAGCTCATTAATTGGAAGCGCAGATTAAAAGCTCTGGGATGTTCAGCAGGACCGGAAGTGCAGATGTCACAGCAGAACTTGTGAAAGGGATTTTTCTTGTTCAGGATTCAGCGTGAATTCCCACTTCGAGCCTGGCGCTAAATAAACGAAGAGATTATGAAGACTGCATCATGAACAACTAGAATAAAGACCATCGACACGCTTCTCACACACGTGTCATTCTACAGAACAAACTTTCTTCGTATTAAAGGAAAAATCCACTCTGAACGACTCATTAATATTCATCTTTATAGCAAATGTGTGATCTTCAGTGGCGTCCCAGATTTTTTCCAGCAGTCTTTGGAGTTTCTGTCTCCATTTTAAATCATGAAATACTTTCATCACTGAGACGTTACATGGCGAGATTTTTGATTGAACTTCTCTTTCGTGTGTTTTATTTATCGGCACACTTTAAAAATAAATTCAGCACGAAACAACTCGAAGTCCAGTTGACAGTGATTTATTCATTTCATAACCGGCTTCAGGACCCAGTTGTCATGAAGACAGCGCGAGTCCTCGTTTCATCTCTACCTAAAGAGATCGATGCAGCAGGGCTTTAGTCCTTTAGTCTGTCCAGCTCTCTCACTTCCTCATCTGCTCAAACAGATCAGCTCCCAAAGCTTCAACTTTCATCTCTAATAACACCATCACCATCTCACCTCATTAACTCATCGCTCACTAACTCGCCAGAACTGGGTCGCATTCTGTAACACCAAATCCAGCGTCGGAAATTAACAGCGGAAAAGTGCCACTCAAAACCGTGATCGAGTGGCAAAAACTACCCCAAGATTTCAAAAACGAATTCTCTTTACATCACCTCCAACAAATAATACAGCAAATAAAGTTCCTGCTTCTACAACTGAAAAATGTAATATTTTACTACAGTGGTGCTTGAAAGTTTGTGAACCCTTTAGAATTTTCTATATTTCTGCATAAATATGACCTAAAACATCATCAGATTTTCACACAAGTCCTAAAAGTAGATAAAGAGAACCCAATTAAACAAATTAGACAAAAATATTATACTTGGTCATTTATTTATTTATTGAGGAAAATGATGCAATATTACATATCTGTGAGTGGCAAAAGTATGTGAACCTTTGCTTTCAGTATCTGGTGTGACCCCCTTGTGCAGCAATAACTGCAACTAAATGTCTCTGGTAACTGTTGATCAGTCCTGCACACCGGCTTGGAGGAATTTTAGCCCATTCCTCCATACAGAACAGCTTCAACTCTGGGATGTTGGTGGGTTTCCTTACATGAACTGCTCGCTTCAGGTCCTTCCACAACATTCCGATTGGATTAAGATCAGGACTTTGACTTGGCCATTCCAAAACATTAACTTTATTCTTCTTTAACCATTCTTTGGTAGAACGACTTGTGTGCTTAGGGTCGTTGTCTTGCTGCATGACCCACCTTCTCTTGAGATTCAGTTCATGGACAGATGTCCTAACATTTTCCTTTAGAATTCGCCGGTATAATTCAGAATTCATTGTTCTATCAATGATGGCAAGCCGTCCTGGCCTAGATGTAGCAAAACAGGCCCAAACCATGATACTACCACCACCATGTTTCACAGATGGGATAAGGTTTTTATGCTGGAATGCAGTGTTTTCCTTTCTCCAAACATAACGCTTCTCATTTAAACCAAAAAGTTCTACTTTGGTCTCAGCCGTCCACAAAACATTTTTCCAATAGCCTTCTGGCTTGTCCACGTGATCTTTAACAAACTGCAGACAAGCAGCAATGTTCTTTTTGGAGAGCAGTGGCTTTCTCCTTGCAACCCTGCCATGCACACCATTGTTGTTCAGTGTTCTCCTGATGGTGGACTCATGAACATTAACATTATTCAATGTGAGAGAGGCCTTCAGTTGCTTAGAAGTTACCCTGGGGTCCTTTGTGACCTCGTGGACTATTACATGCCTTGCTCTTGGAGTGATCTTTGTTGGTCGACCACTCTTGGGGAGGGTAACAATGGTCTTGAATTTCCTCCATTTGTACACAATCTGTCTGACTGTGGATTGGTGGAGTCCAAACTCTTTAGAGATGGTTTTGTAACCTTTTCCAGCCTGATGAGCATCAACAACGCTTTTTCTGAGGTCCTCAGAAATCTCCTTTGTTCGTGCCATGATACACTTCCACAAACATGTGTTGTGAAGATCAGACTTTGATAGATCCCTGTTCTTTAAATAAAACAGGGTGCCCACTCACACCTGATTGTCATCCCATTGATTGAAAACACCTGACTCTAATTTCATCTTCAAATTAACTGCTAATCCTAGAGGTTCACATACTTTTGCCACTCACAGATATGTAATATTGGATCATTTTCCTCAATAAATAAATGACCAAGTATAATATTTTTGTCTCATTTGTTTAACTGGGTTCTCTTTATCTACTTTTAGGACTTGTGTGAAAATCTGGTGATGTTTTAGGTCATATTTACGCAGAAATATAGAAAATTCTAAAGGGTTCACAAACTTTCAAGCACCACCGTAGCTGGGTGTTGAAGACGTGAATGAGCCAACTCACCCACAGAAACACAGCCTGGGGGGCTAAACGCTAATCACAGCTTTGTTCAAGGAAGCAAAAAGGTGAAAATATCTTCAGCTCCCCATCATCAAACAGCAAGCATCATCAAATTACTGAAGGCAAGCAACATTAATACTAACACTGGAGACTTTTTTTTTTAAAGTCTTTGGTCTGGTGTCAGCAAGGTGGCGTTAAATGTCCACGACCTCAAGTTAACGTTAAGTCATATCGCCAGACCTTTCTCCATACCTCTATAGCTCCGTGGCTCGTTTTAGCCGGAAAAGTGTAAAATGTTCCAGTTTCCATGTCTGTAATTTTATTTCATCCCACCTAAAACGCCAGCAGGGCTAAATCCTGGGATTAAATAAGTCATGCTGAAATTAAGATCGAAGCTCGACACAAAAGCCAAAGACAGCTTGAAGCATCTCCTGCTTTCTCTCACACCGAGACGATTCTGAATTTCTCTTTTCATCTGGACTCATTTCACATTTAAAAACACTCACTTCATGCACTAATTACTTTTTAAAAGCGCCTCCAACGTTTTGTAATTGCACCAGTTCTTTCCGTAATCAACCCCCAGATAGGTTTTCAATTTTCTACACTGAACGAGTCCAGCGTTTGCATTATACATGTGATGATTCAGTTTTTTCATGATTCAATTCAAGTCACGATTCGTATTTTTTGTCCTCTAGTTTATAACTGATGCAAATCATGTTAACCGTCAGCCGAGAAACGTAGAGCAATAAATAATTTTAAAAAAAGTCATGTTGCCTTTGGAGTCTTTATTCAGACTCCGGTCGCTCTCAGACTTCCACGTGGAAATAGTTTCTGCTTCTTAAACATGTCCGGTACAGACATAGTTGTATCATTAGAAGAAGTCCCAGGTTCAACTTGATGTAAAATTCTTCGTGAAATTTCAGTTTCACACCGATTCAGCTGTTGGATGGTGCCGCCGAATATGATTCTGCATCTTCGTGGTATTGCCACGGTAAAGAAACTTTGACTCACACAGCTTACACAGCTCTTGTTTTCTGTCACGAGATGGTAAGAAATGCCGCCAAATGGGGCTTTTAAAAGCCGGTGGCTTCAGGAATTCCGAGTCGTCCGCCATGTTGTTCACAACATCTCAAGAGATTGCTAGAGCAACCACAAACATGGCTGCGCCCACGTACAGCTCCAGCTACCGAATCGGATTTTTAATATCAAAATGATGCCGTTTGTCGAAGTTTGTTAATTATGCATCTAGGACTATCAGGATGAAATTAGGTATCGTTAGTGAATCGTCAGTGAATCGTGATTCATTGAATTTTAATCGGTTTTTGAATCACGGATTGAAATGGATCAATATATCGAGGCTCGATTAATCGTCACACCTCTAGTTTGCATGAACATCAACGTCACGGCGACTTCTTTATACCTTACTCTTGTGATTTGCGACGGTGACAATAAAACCTGACTAATATCGCCTTACATTTGCACGAGTAAGGATAATCATGCTCCTCTGTGACGTCAAGAGTGACACAAAACCACTAACTTCTGACACAAATAAGGAAAAAATATAGCACCAATGGACCAACCAATCAATAAACTCGCACCAGAATCACAAAACCCATCAGGAACATTTCACTATAAAAGACATTTCATGTGTTTCAGGGTGGAGTTTTCCTGGAACATGGCTTATCAGATATCTTTAGTCAGGACACAGTCTGCTGCTCATTCCTGAAGGTCACACCCTGATTCCTACAAAGGGAGCGACGTTTTCCTCCACTGCCTGCGTGCCCTTTGGCCCTGTGCTTTTGTGGCTCCAGCTGCTTCGTCCCCTTACGTTCTCAACGGACGAACAAAAAGAACGAACTTATAAACAAACACAGCGAGACGGGACGACACTACAGAGGTAAAGATTTAAGCTCGGTGAAGTTTCAGGTGCTGACGTTGATCAAGATCTTCATCAGCTTTCCACATCGGCTTCAGTTTCGGGTCAACACGTGGCATGTAACGTACACCTCGCTGACCAACATGTCAACATTTCCTGCCACATCTCATTTTCTAGGGTGGCACGGTGGTGTAGTGGTTAGCGCTGTTGCCTCACAGCAAGAAGGTCCGGGTTCGAGCCCCGTGGCCGGCGAGGGCCTTTCTGTGCGGAGTTTGCATGTTCTCCTCGTGTCCGCGTGGGTTTCCTCCGGGTGCTCCGGTTTCCCCCACAGTCCAAAGACATGCAGGTTAGGTTAACTGGTGACTCTAAATTGACCGTAGGCAATGCCGGGGTGGCCCTATATTTAGCCGGGACCATCCCCGGCCCAAACCATCAATGGTGGCCTGCTTGCAGCATGGGGAAAATAATTTTCACTAGTTTTGGTCACTGATCTTATTCTTGCATTAATCATCAATTCAACTGCACTCTGCATTTTCACATGGCAGCCCAGACGCCGACAGCATCGCAGCAGATTAAATAGGCGCTACCAAATAAGGAAATTCTCCCCTCCCCTCTATTGCAGTTGGTTTGGTCCAAGACTCCTCCTCTGTATTGCGGGGAACTTAAACAACATTGGCGCGAAACAGCGAGCGTCAGTGATGGAGGGCAGAAAGAGGCCAGGTGGAACCGAAAGGGTGGAGCTTAAAAAAAGGAAGGAGGTGGGGTGGCAGCAAAATGTGCCAAATTGACAGATATGTTCTCAAGACCAGCTGGTAGGTTACGAAAGATATGGAGTATGATAACCCTGTTTGTCGATTTTATCAGTCTATGCTGGGCCTACAATGTGTCGATAGTTTGCGATGTCAATTCAGCTTTTTGATGTCATGTGAAATCTCGCAATTTACACGGTATAGATGTGGTGTATGTCTTAATTCTAAGAAGAACCGGACATTGCTTTACATCCCAGTTATTAACAATTTTAGATGAACAGGTCCCAAATGTGCTGTTGCGCGTTATTTCCTCATCCAGCCTATTTCATCTCGCTGTCACACCGTGCATTTCCACAGGCGTGTGCACATTGCGGTTATGAACACATAGGCCTAGAAGTTATATTTGATGTTAAATAATTGTTGTTAAATATATAACTTAGAAGAGGTGTATGCGTATGCCAATATTCTAAGCAGAATCGAACACTTGCTTTAGCCTACATTTCATTTAACCATTTTTGAGTTGCCTAATGCGCCCTCACGCTTTATCTGCCGGTTGCTGAGTACCCAGCATTGTTGATTTGCCATTATTTTTGAGGCGTATGCGGCATGTAATGCACAAGCATTGGTTCAAATGCACGCAAGAACCTATATTGTTAAAGTGAAGTGAAGTTTACCTGAATTTAAACCAAATAAAAAGCATTGTGAAAGAACAGTTATTTGTTTTATCTTTTTTAATGTACTCAAATTCCTCCTCCATTTCAAAGTGGCCTGAATGTGAATTAAACTCCCGGACTGAAAACAGGGCCCACTCCGGCCCTGACCGTAGGTGTGAATGTGAGTGTGAATGGTTGTCTGTGTCTATGTGTCAGCCCTGTGATGACCTGGCGACTTGTCCAGGGTGTACCCCGCCTTTCACCCGTAGTCAGCTGGGATAGGCTCCAGCTTGCCCGTGACCCTGTAGGACAGGATAAAGTGGCTACAGATAATGAGATGGATGGATGTCATCTTCGACACTGAAGAATTTTCCTTCACCGCCTGCTTGTTCCTGTAAATTCAGTTTTCCTTCCAAATTGCATTTGAACTGTTGATAAGGACGTGATAAATCATTCTTAATTACTGTCTTTTCCTCTTTTCTTGACATTTTCTTTTGTACTTTTTCATCCTTTACTTTCCTTCCTTCCTTCCCTCTCTCTCTCTTTGCTTTGGCTTTAACAGTAAAAAAAAAAATGCAAATTTATACACAACTCATTGAACAAGTCTGCGTGGAGTTCTGCACATCCTCCCAGTGGCTCTCCTCAGGGTTCTCCAGTTTCCTCCAATCTTCGAAAAACATTCCTGAAGGTGGACTGACAACACTAAACTGTATCTATAGTGTGTGTGTGTCCTATGATGGACCAGTGTCCCCTCCAGAGTGTATTCCCGCGTCATTCCCAGTGTTCCTGGATTAGGCTCAGGATCCACTACAGCCCTAAAGGTGAACGAATGAATACGTCTCACAAACTATTAAAGTGTGACGTAACTGTTGTTCCGGCTTTAAAAAAAAAAAGAAAGGATCTCTACAATCAGTTCTGAAAAGTTAAGAGAGCAGAGCAGAGCAGTGACGGACAGTGGATCTGATGATGATGATGATGAAGGGCTCAGTGCCCATCTACCCCCAGATGTGTTCTGCTCTGCATCCCCTCAGTCGTCTACCTAAGCCTGAAAGCACCACAGCGCTGAAGTGCACTTGCTGCAGTGATGATGCTGCTCCCTGAAGGAAACCTCATGCTGCACGGGCTCCTGACCGGGATGCAGGGTTTCATCCAACATCTGCTCTCATGCACATCTGGAGTTTCTCTGAAACCTCATGTCTAATCTCATTCAGCACAAATCACATGCATGAGGATGTACAGTATGAATGTGTGTTGCAGTCCAGAAGACTTACCCGAACTGGAAGGTACTCCACACACACACACACACACACACACACACACACTACCTTTTGTGTAATCCAAAGGAGATGATTTCAGAACATCTAGATCAGATTGGCGTGAACATAAACCGAGTTAATGAGACTTGCTGACTTAAACACATCTGAAGATTAAATCAAAATAAATAAATAAAAATCTCATATAAAACGAAGGTGTTGGGTTTTATTCCCACCGATTTCTCATCCACGGCTTTTGTTATTTTGCTGCTGAAGCGGCCACTGGCGCAGAATCCAGGCTCCGGTTCAGGCTCCGCCCACCACCAAACCCCGCCCTTGTCACAACCCTATTGGTTTAGAAACGCTCCTATGCAAATTCACCTCTTCCCTTTGATCCAGTGCCGTCGCTCAGTGTTAACTCAGCACACTGACATCTAGTGGACAGTGGAGTGATTGCACTCAGCTCTGCTGGAGATTCCAGAACTACCACCCTCACCGGCCACTTTATTAGGAACACCTGCTCCTTTTCTCCACATGTACAGTGGTGCTTGAAAGTTTGTGAAGCCTTTAGAATTTTCTATATTTCTGCATAAATATGACCCAAGAGAACCCAGTTAAACAAATGAGACAAAAGTATTATACTCTGTCATTTATTTATTGAGGAAAATGATCCAATATTACATATCTGTGAGTGGCAAAAGTATGTGAACCTTTGCTTTCAGTATCTGGTGTGACCCCCTTGTGCGGCAATAACTGCAACTAAACGGTTGCGGTAACTGTTAATCAGTCCTGCACACCGGCTTGGAGGAATTTTAGCCCGTTCCTCCGTACAGAACAGCTTCAACTCTGGGATGTTGGTGGGTTTCCTCACATGAACTGCTCGCTTCAGGTCCTTCCACAACATTTCCATTGGATTAAGGTCAGGACTTTGACTTGGCCATTCCAAAACATTAACTTTATTCTTCTTTAACCATTCTTTGGTAGAACGACTTGTGTGCTTAGGGTCGTTGTCTTGCTGCATGACCCACCTTCTCTTGAGATTCAGTTCATGGGCAGATGTCCTGACATTTTCCTTTAGAATTCACTGCTATAATTCAGAATTCATTATTCCATCAATGATGGCAAGCTGTCCTGGCCCAGATGCAGCAAAACAGGCCCAAACCATGATACTACCACCACCATGTTTCACAGATGGGATAAGGTTCTTATGCTGGAATGGAGTATTTTCCTTTCTCCAAACGTAACGCTTCTCATTTAAACCAAAACGTTCTATTTTGGTCTCATCCGTCCACAAAACATTTTTCCAATTGGCTTGTCCACGTGATCTTTCACAAACTGCAGACGAACAGCAATGTTCTTTTTGGAGAGCAGTGGCTTTCTCCTTGCAACCCTGCCATGCACACCATTGTGGTTCAGTGTTCTCCTGATGGTGGACTCATGAACATTAACATTAGCCAATGTGAGAGAGGCCTTCAGTTGCTTAGAAGTTACCCTGGGGTCCTTTGTGACCTCGCCAACTATTACACGCCTTATTCTTGGAGTGATCTTTGTTGGTCGACCACTCCTGGGGAGGGTAACAATGGTCTTGAATTTCCTCCATTTGTACACAATCTGTCTGACTGTGGATTGGTGGAGTCCAAACTCTTTAGAGATGGTTTTGTAACCTTTTCCAGGCTGATGAGCATCAACAACGCTTTTTCTGAGGTCCTCAGAAATCTCCTTTGTTCGTGCCATGATACACTTCCACAAACATGTGTTGTGAAGATCAGACTTTGATAGATCCCTGTTCTTTAAATAAAACAGAGTGCCCACTCACACCTGATTGTCATCCCATTGATTGAAAACACCTGACTCTAATTTCACCTTCAAATTAACTGCTAACCCTAGAGGTTCGCATACTTTTGCCACTCACAGATATGTAATATTGGATCATTTTCCTCAATAAATAAATGACCAAGTATAATATTTTTGTCTCATTTGTTTAACTGGGTTCTCTTTATCTACTTTTAGGACTTGTGTAAAAATCTGATGATGATGTTTTAGGTCATATTTATGCAGAAATATAGAAAATTCTAAAGGGTTCACAAACTTTCAAGCACCACTGTATACACTGGGTGTTTTTTTCCCCCCTCTTGCACCATATTGCCTTTACTTTGTATTACTACTTCTGCCTATTTGTAGAAAGAAAGAAAGCACAACTTTATTCATCACACACTTGTGAAATTCCTCTCTGCATTTAACCCATCTGAAGCAGTGAGCACACACGTGAGCAATGAGCGCACACAGATATACCCAGAGCAGTGGGCAGCCATGCTAACAGCACCTGTGTCGCCTCACAGCAATAAGGTTCTGGATTCGAGCCCTGTGGCTGGCGAGGGCCTTTCTGTGTGGAGTTTGCATGTTCTCCCCGTGTCCGCGTGGGTTTCCTCCGGGTGCTCCGGTTTCCCCCACAGTCCAAAGACATGCAGGTTAGGTTAACTGGTGACTCTAAATTGACTGTAGGTGTGAATGTGAGTGTGAATGGTTGTCTGTGTCTATGTGTCAGCCCTGTGATGACCTGGCGACTTGTCCAGGGTGTACCCCGCCTTTCGCCCGTAGTCAGCTGGGATAGGCTCCAGCTTGCCTGCGACCCTGTAGAACAGGATAAAGCAGATAGAGATAATGAGATGAGAATGAAAATCACCTGGCCTTTTATTTTTTTTAACCCCACTCTTTACATGTCGAGTTTGGGCGAGTCCACCCCCCCCATTATCACCTCGGATTCTTGTTCAGGAGTGGATCCTGATATGGTCTTCTGCTCGTGTAGCTCACTGACCTCAAGATCTGATGTTCTGTGCATGCCGAGATGCTTTTCTGCTCACCACGGTTGTAAAGAGTGACTGCTCACTCAATCAATATCAAAATCAGGATATTTATGCGCCACAGATTCAATGATGAATCAATTACGTCTGCTCTGGTGGATGATCCTACATGCACTTCCTAAAAACAGTTTACATTCAAGTCTCAACTCACCTTTGCTTCTGCAGATATGTACCTGCTGATGTAATCATAATGTCCTCTGATCACCTTTTCAACACACTTCATTCCTTGTACGTTAACTACAGACTGTTTATTTATAATCCCACACGCTGGTGTTGTCCAGATGAGACCAATTTACCTTTCCGTCCAGTTTTAACATCTGATATTGATTATAAACGCTATCGTTATTTGTATTCCTTGCTAAATGAGACACACGCCAAGAAAAATTTCTTTCCAAGTCGATATGAAGTTTTCTACTGTGCTCTGTTTAAATTTCACTCATTCCAGATAATTAGCCTTCGCACAATCCCAAAGCACATGAACAGATTTCATGTCCCCTTCCAATATTGTTTTAACAGATAATATTTGGAATGAAAAGCGAGGCTAATGGGGTATTTCAAATTTTAACGCTGTGGCTTGAAAATGAAGAGGTGGTCCGGGTCATAGGGTGACAATCAGCCAACAGAAAAACAAGCGCGAGATCCGGTTTCCATGTACAATGAAGTCAGGGTGCGTGTGTGGTGAATAATGTAGAGGATTATGATACGACCACATGGACGTGACGAATGAATGCCTAGTGTAAACAGTAATCTGGAGGTCAGACCTTTTTATTGGCATGAAAATTGACATTTTCCAAAAACAAAGTGTAGAAATGCACAACTAAAATACTTTATGATCTTAAAACCTTTGCTGTCTCCAACACAAAATCCACGAGTGGACAGAAGCTGCAGTCTCACAGCTCCACAGTCCTGAGTCTCTGGTTTCCTCGGAGGTTCTCCGGTTTTCTCCCAAACGCAAAATGCTTGTATGTGGATTGGATGGAAGCGTGTCCCATGCAGGGTGTATTCCCATCTCACACCCAGTGCTCCCAGGATCGGCTCCGGATTTGCTATGACCCCCGGGCAGGATAAAAATGCTTTGTGAAGATGAAAGGAAGAATAAAGTCACAAAAGATTGTGGTGAAAAGAAGCTTTCTGTCAGGACCAGTTCAGATTTCTTGAGCTCACTTCTTAAAATATGTTTATCATTCATGAAAGGAATACGCAGTGTGAGCAACGAGTGACAGGTACGGGGGGGGGGGGGGGGGGGGGGGCAGAAAGCAAAAGAATGAGAAAGCAGAAAAATTAAGGAAAAACTTGACAAAATAAAATAGAGAAGACGACAAGGAAAAGAGGGAAGCAGGGCCACAGCCAGCATTTAAAAAAAAAAATCAAATCACCGAGGTCCGTGATGCGCAAAGCGCAAGTCGAAAAATTTGACATAGTTAAATGAGAGGGGTGAATTACACAAGAGATCTATTCCTGAAATTACTTTTAATGGTGTTTGAACTGAATTAGAGCCCTGCACTCGCACGGGATCCGATGCAAAGCAGTGCGGCGCGGGACAAATTTTGAAAGCTCATTGCAGGCGCGGGCTAGCCTAGTAAACTAGACCCACCCGCCTAGCGGCCAAAAATATTTTTGCCTAGCGAGTGGGTCTAGCCTCGCACCATATAAACAAAACACCCCGGGCATCAAATCGTGCCCGCCAATCACAACGCAAGGTTTTTGTTTGGATTCTTTGGGCGGGCTTTTGCAGGAGTGACGACAAAGCTGCGCGACGCTGGAGAAAGCGCAACAGGAAAGATGGCTACGGCTAGTGAACAGCGCGCGTTTGACTCCGCTTTGGAATCAGTTTTAGAAGAATTAGACTTGGAGTTTTCGTTGAAACATGAGCAGGAAGAGGCTCTCTGCTCATTCCTTTTCAAGAAGGACGTTTTCGCTGTTTTGCCGACCGGCTATGGCAAAAGTCTGATCTACCAGCTGGCTCCGCTCGTAGCCAAAAGGATGGGGCTAGTTTGTGCAGTACGAAGAATTAATAAACAGCTTTGAAACATTACTTTTTGATTGTTTCTTATTTTCCCGTTATTTTAAATTTAAGGGAAATTATTTCACCAAACACCACTAAATAAAAACTCTCAAAAACAGTTTAAGCAAACCCTTGAAAAACACTTGGAAAAAATAAGAGTGTATGTTAAGTATGTGGTACAGACTCCAAACTTGTGGTCATTATCTCCAAACTTCTTAATATCTAGAACCTGTTTATTAATTAATACGCATTTTGAAAAATTATTTATTTCAAGGCCTTCCCCACTGCTTTCTGTCGCTCTGACTACGTCACAGTCACTGTTGCGCTGATTGGTCAGAGCGTTGGCCTATACGCACAGAGACAGTTTGAAAGACAGCGGGTTGTCCCTACCCACCCCCATCGGAAATGTCTACAGATCGAGGCCAGACTAAATATTTACATTTAGTCTGGCTTGCCAGGCTAGGCGCGGGCGGGAGAGGTGATAAGCTGCAGTCCCGCTAACTAAAAACGTGTTTAAAATAAAATTTATAAATTATTAATTTATGTCCATCATATATAAATTTGTGCTGGATATTTTATTTGGCATTAATAAAAACATTTTAAGATGCCTAAATTTGCGGACGTGGTCTAATCTCGCGTACGTTTCCGATTCCTTTCCGCTCTTCTGTGTTTGAGATCTCCGATCATGGCAGAAGAGCAGAGCTCCTCTACTGAAGCTCACAGTGCTTCAGAAGTAAGTGCTGCTTTAAAAAGAGGTACATTTACCGTTAAAAAGTCAAGAGTCCTGAAATCAGACATTTGGAAGTCGTTCTCACTTGTGTACGACGCAGAGGGAAATCAGCTCAGCTGCCCTTTGCTTGTTGTGATAAGTGCCAAAAGGTTCTGACATACAACGGGCATAAATCAGGTTCATCAGGCCTGAATCGCCATGTATGTACTGTCTGAAAAGGACAATTGTTGGAGTTCAGAGGGAACAACGCAAAAGTGACAGATGCGTTGAAGGCAAAGACCGTGTAGAAATGCGTTGATTTTGTTGCTGCGGACCTCCGCCTGTATGACAGCATCGCTGGTCGGGGATTAGTTCAGTTAGCCCAACACTTAGTTGACACGGCAGCCACAATAGGCAAATTCGATGTGCGAGATATTCTGCCCCATCCAACAATTGTGTCACGTCATGTAGATGATGGGGCACTCAAATTTAGAAGAGCTGTTGTTGATGACATGAACAATGACAAGAACTTTAGTGAGAAATAACGCGAACGTCTGCATCATGCGGGATTTGCGGGCGGGAGTGGGACAAAATATAGCAGGCGCGGGCGGGAGCGGGACTGAAAATCATAATTCTTTGCAGGAGCGGGACTGAAAATTCTGTCCCGCGTAGACCTCTAAACTGAATGTCATCAGTTTTGGGAAAAAAAAAACATGTACATAGCAAGAGTAAGAATAATTTAAGCTTGTTTAATGGTTTGATCTGGCCCAAGCAATGAGGACAAAAGATACCCTCACCATGCAGCCTATGGAACTGAGATACATTAACAATCTGGCATCCGTTACACCTACATCAAAAAGAAAATTCTGGGGGGGAAATCAGTATACACCACCATGTTTGAATAAAGAGTAGGGGTAACTTAAACTTGTTGAACAGTTTGCCTTATCAACCGTGTGTGTGTGTGTGTGTGTGTGTGTGTGTGTGTGTGTCGCACTCTAGAATGAGCGCTCGCAGTGTCTAGAACCGCGTTCTCTTGGGGGTCGCACTCACACACTCTCATAGCCTGCCCCATCTTGTTGGGTTTTTTTTCTGTTCTTGCTCTCCCACGCACACAAGATACAGACGCAGAGGACCCAATCCCACCAAGATCCTCTTACCCTCTCTAATATCACAAGGCAAAGTTATCCAAGGCAAACACAAGTTGAAACTTTCCACTCTATTGCTTTGGCTTATCGAATGATTTATTTTAATCACAAACAAGGTAGGCTACAACTGCACTGCTGTTAAATTTACATTTTCAAAGCTTCATGAACGTGCGCGGATGGTTACCATGAAAAAAGCGTGTCTCCTGCACTGCGTTCCTCCCCCGAGTCGCGCACTCATTCCGTTTTGTGTTCTTGGTCTCAGAGCCGCACGCATGAAACAGACACAGAAGACAGAATCAACGTTTAACATAATTAACAATGCACTTTTTACAGAGACGTTTTAATCTCATCTCATTATCTCTAGCCGCTTTATCCTTCTACAGGGTTGCAGGCAAGCTGGAGCCTATCCCAGCTGACTACGGGCGAAAGGCGGGGTACACCCTGGACAAGTCGCCAGGTCATCACAGGGCACGTTTTAATGTTATTCTTTATTTTTTTTTTTTAATCCAGTTGAATATTTAGCGTACAAATGTATTTCCAGCTCTTAAAAACGATTGAGGTCTGGACTGCGGGGGCCTCATGGCTGGCTACGGCCATGGAGGGAAGGGGAGAATAAAGAAGGAAATCGAGAGAGAGATTTAAAAAAGGAGGAAACGGGGGGGGACTAGGAGAAAGAAAGGTAACGACAAGTGACAAAGAAATCTTTTTTGTAAAGGCAGTAAAAAAAAAAAAAAAAAAAAAATAAAGGGGAGAGGAGTAAAATAAATGGAAATAAAATTAAAACAGTCTGCCTTTCAGATTTTAAGTATCGGTCATAGACAGAATTTTCCCTGACACCTGATTATTTGTGTTTCGTGGACCGAAAGCTACTTAACTCAAAAATCACAGACTTCCAATTTTATTAGGTTTTTTTTTCTAACAGAACAATTAATGAATTTATCTCCACATGGCCCTAAATTCTCCGCTATTTTTTCCTGCTTCACCATGACCCAATACAAGATACTATATCATGCATGACGTGGTGGGCTTTCCCTGTTTGAAGGCATTGTGGGATACAAATTTGAAACAGGAGAGAAAAAAGGAGGACGTGAGTGTGCGAATGAAACGTGAAAGACCGACTACAGTAACGGAAAGCGAGAAGAAAAGACGTTATGTTATGTTATATACGAAGGAAAGGAAACGCAGGACCAAACTAATAAATATCGGCGCTCAGCGAGCACCTCGGTGTGATCAGCTGTTTGTTTAGCGACAGAATGATGGAACCGTCAGTGCACGCTCAAAGGTAAACCTGCGCACGCACACGGACTTCCTTGAAGCATGCGATTTCATGCGCATTATTTGCTCGGGAATTGCCTCAAATTAAATAACTTCCCAGATACAGAATAGAATGGCCTGATATATATTTAAAATATTACAGAAAAAAAAACAAAAAAAACACAATGACCACCTTTCAGAAGGAACTAAATTTCACCGATTTTATGAAATCGAAAGGCCGTCGAGCTTTAAAGGAGAACAAAAATCATCCAGAAAGGAAAGTTGAACACAGTACAGAAAAAGAGACAGCAGAAAGCAAGCAAGAGGGAAAGAAGGAATAAAGAATAAGTGATGGGGAAGAAAAAGAGGGAAATGTATGTAATTTTATACAAAATTCTCTAGCACGCCTTCAAATCACACTTTTGCCCCTTTTCCACCAAAGCAGTTCCAGGGCTGGTTCGGGGCCAGTGCTTAGTTTGGAACCGGGTTTTCTGTTTCCACTGACAAAGAACTGGCTCTGAGGCCAGAAAAACCGGTTCCAGGCTAGCACCAGCTCTCTGCTGGGCCAGAGGAAAGAACCACTTACGTCAGCGGGGGGGCGGAGTTGTTAAGACCGACAACAATAACAAGACCGTGAAAGATTGCCATTTTTAAGCGACGAGAAGCAGCAGATGGACAAACGAAGGTCATCCATTATTATTATTATTGTTGTTGTTGTTGCTGCTGCTTCCGTGTTGTTTTTGCTTCGATATTTGCGCCAAGGTTTATGCAAACGTAACGACGTAACTGACGTATACAGCGACGTAATAACATAGCTCCGCGAGCTATGGAAAAGCAAACCGGTTCTCAGCTGGCTCGCAAGTTGAACGAGTTGTGAACCAGCACTGGCCCTGAACCAGCCCTGGAACTGATTTGGTGGAAAAGGGGTATTTGATTAGTGTCTTTGTTACACACACAAAAAAAAAAAAAAAAAAAAAAAAAATGTAGAGAAGAGTAAGAAGGTGTGTGAGGAGTAATGATATGTTACTCAAACTTCAAGTAATAATTCAATTAAGGGTTGTTTTACAATCAGGGTACGCAAGCTAAAAATCACATTTAACACTTATTATTTTCAATATCAAAAGGCTTGACTAAATAAACTTGGTTGTTTATTGTAGCCCTGTGATAGCTCTATTTACCATGCAAAAAAAAAAAAAAAAAAATGTGGTGATAACGTTATTTTTGGTGAATGTATGGCAATATGTGTCATATTTAGCAAAATTACTCGTGTCGTTAAGAAAAAGTGCTTTTTTGACCACAGGTAGCTCCAAAAGGGATGCACTTAAATCATTCTTTATACCATAAAACACATATTTGGTTCCAGATCATTGGAAACATAGTTAAGTTTTAATGTTGAACGCCAGTAAGTTTTCAGACTATTTTGATCACATTAGTATGTAATTGTGTCAAAAAAAGTCCTCTCCGAGACAGCTAATTTTTCAATATAAAATAACATATCTAAAATGATTATTTTCATCCTAAAATGTGGTCAAGATATTGGGACATAAATATTAGAGACAACTAACACAAAGCTTACAGCCTTATATTTAAAAGCACTATGGAAGTCGTGGATTCTGAATTGTCAAAAAAAAAAAGTCGTCTCCGAGAATCACTTCATTTGTTTCTCCCAGCCCTGCTTAAAGCGACACTTAATCTTTATCTTATAGCAGATTACACAAAACTACCATACACACATGTCAAAAAATTACCTGAAATCTGTTCTTTAACTTGTCCTTCACTTAAAAACTGGTACAAGAACCAGTTTGAATCAATTTGAATTTTGGACCCCTGTGACACAAACTTTGTACCCCGATTGTAAAACAACCCTTAACCACTAAAAAGTGACTCTGACCGAGTTCTCGGACCCGCTGGGTCTGAAATATTCCACTACGGCTTCAGAATATAATCAACACGCACAAAACTTCAGCACATTAACCCTTTCGCCACTGCAGACGGCCCTTCCTCTCTTACTGTAGTCAGGAAACTTGCCTTGATGCAGTAATGAAAGGGTTAAATCACTGAATGAACACAGAGGAACAAACTGCTCAGAGCTGAATCAAAGCTTCTTGGGTAGGGGGAAAAAAAAAAAAAGATAACCATTTTTTGGGTTTCCTTTACTTCTGATTAAACTCTTCAGTCAGGACACTCAGTTTAAAAAAAAAAAAAAAACACACAGTTCATCGAAAACCGTGTACCTCCAGACAGGAAGTGCTCCTCCACCGAGTCTATTCTCCACCCGCCTGCTCGTGGCGTCGCTGTGTGTAAGCCTTATAGACGCTGAGGAACATTTCTCTGCAGGAAATCCGTGCCTGGAGCTTGGAGCAAATGAGGAAGGAGCCAGCCATCTTGCGGTGGAGTGAGTACGTCTCTTCTGGAGGAGGAGTGAGGCGGTGACGGAGCATCACCGGGATCAGATTGTGGATACGACGCGTCGTGCTCTGAGTGCTGAAGTCGAAGGCGTCTGAAGAGGCGAACGCTTCTCCCAGGATCATCACGGCCTCCACGTGAGCATCCGAGAACGCCTGCGAGACAGAAACAGAAGTACAGGGTTTCAAAACGAGAACACAAATCCCAGAATGAAGGGAGAACTTCACCAAAACAAACTGATCAGAATCCAGACGGCTTTGCGGTCCAAGCTGAAATGCTTATCTGTTTCCTTTCGGGTGAAAACAAGGAAGTTGAGTTTTGTTGGAAGTGTCAGTAGATGCACGTGTATAACAGAACTCCCCAGGAACCGCTCACTTCCTGACGCAGGCATGCGTCTCCACCCAGGAGCCATGTGTCCAGCTGCAAACGAATCCCTCAGATAATTTACCGGTCACACATGAGACATACTGCGGTTTCTTCCACAATATTATCAGTATTAATAATCTAGCGAGCTCACACGGGTGATTAAACTAAGATGGCTGGATTCTGTTCTACACCCGCTGACTGAACAGGTCAGGAGGATAGAATGAGGAAGGGAAAAGTCTCAAACCTTGGTTTCGTAGCCAGTCAGGAACTTCAAGTCTTTGGATTTCTGCAGAACTTTGGCCCGATCTCCAACAGAGGCTGCGTGCACCACCTAATGGTTTACCAAGGCAGAGGATTTTAGGTCAGATCCAAGCAACAGATTTCAATCAAATGAGAGAAAATAAATAAGAGAGTCTCATACCACTGGACGTTTTAAATCATGTTGAAATTAAATTACATACTATGTGGTACCTAAATAATCTAATATTTAAATAATATTGTGGTTAGCGCTGTCGCCTCACAGCAAGAAGGTCCGGGTTCGAGCCCCGTGGCCGGCGAGGGCCTTTCTGTGTGGAGTTTGCATGTTCTCCCCGTGTCCGCGTGGGTTTCCTCCGGGTGCTCCGGTTTCCCCCACAGTCCAAAGACATGCAGGTTAGGTTAACTGGTGACTCTAAATTGACCATAGGAGTGAATGTGAGTGTGAATGGTTGTCTGTGTCTATGTGTCAGCCCTGTGATGACCTGGCGACTTGTCCAGGGTGTACCCCGCCTTTCGCCCGTAGTCAGCTGGGATAGGCTCCAGCTTGCCTGCGACCCTGTAGAACAGGATAAAGCGGCTAGAGATAATGAGATGAGATAATATTGGCTGGCTTTTTTTCATGGTATATCAGATATATTCCATTCAGCTAGAATGATACCGAACAAGTTGAAGATGAGTTCACTATCATGCTAGCTGAATGGAATATCTCTGATATACCATGAAAAAACCCAGCCAATATTATTATTATAATACATACACAGTGTGCGAAATAAGGCCGGACTGGCGGGCGTTGACCGGGAATTTTCGTATTTGTCCGTCTGTATTTCAAAAGCATCAAACTGGATGGCCCATAAAAAAAATTGTAAAGATATGGGTCAAATCTACTTCCAGTTTTCTTCCAAATGTTAGACTGGGCGAACACATTACGTGTAGTTGTAAACATACAGTATACACTACCGTTCAAAAGTCTGGGGTCACTTTGAAATGTCCTTATTTTTGAAAGAAAAGCACTGTTCTTTTCAATGAAGATCACTTTAAACTAATCAGAAATGCACTCTATACATTGCTAATGTGGTAAATGACTATTCTAGCTGCAAATGTGTGGTTTTTGGTGCAATATCTCCATAGGTGTATAGAGGCCCATTTCCAGCAACTCTCACTCCAGTGTTCTAATGGTACAATGTGTTTGCTCATTGCCTCAGAAGGCTAATGGATGATTAGAAAACCCTTGTACAATCATGTTAGCACAGCTGAAAACAGTTGAGCTCTTTAGAGAAGCTATAAAACTGACCTTCCTTTGAGCAGATTGAGTTTCTGGAGCATCACATTTGTGGGGTCGATTAAATGCTCAAAATGGCCAGAAAAATGTCTTGACTAGATTTTCTATTCATTTTACAACTTATGGTGGGAAATAAAAATGTGACTTTTCATGGAAAACACAAAATTGTCTGGGTGACCCCAAACTTTTGAACGGTAGTGTATCTTCCGATGCTGCCTCTGGACCCCATCCTCAGTGATGTTCCTAGAATCATTGGGTGTTTCAGGTCTTTCAACATCATACACCCTCCTCCAGGTGACCCAGCCAGGGCTGATCAGACCCCAGCTTGTGTCCGGGTGGCTAGCTACTGGCTCCATAGCTCTCGTCTTTTGAGCCACAGCCATCATGAGGCTCTCTTTGCCGCGTTAGTAATACTGCGGATGGCTCTCCTTTTCCTCTCTCCTACGATGCCCAGATTCCACTGGGCGAATACATCATGTCCTAGCACAGCCTGTGAAACGGAGGCCCCTGCGGGCGCCAATTTAAAAATTCATAACTCAGCCACTGATGGTCCTAGCCCTGCCAAAATTTACAGACACCTCCCTCTCGAACCAGCCCAGGCTCGGCCTGATCCGATCCAACGTCAGGAGTGAGCACGGATCACGGCAAGCTTTAGCACGAGCCCTAGCTCCAGCCACTTACGCGCATGGGGATTTCAAAATTCATAACTCAGCCACTCATGGTCCTAGCCGTGCCAAAATTTACAGACACCTCCCTCTCCCGGAGTGGCACACTAAATAAGACAATACATGACAGTTCATGCTTTCGTTACCTCCAGGTTGGATTATTGTAATGCCTTACTGTCTGGATGTTCCAATAAGTGCATAAACAAGCTCCAGTTAGTTCAAAATGCAGCAGCAAGAGTCCTTACTAGAACTAGAAAATATGACCACATCACCCCTGTCTTATCCACACTGCATTGGCTCCCAATCAAATTTCGTATTGATTATAAAATACTACTATTGACCTTTAAAGCACTGAATGGTCTCACACCACAGTACCTGAGTGAACTTCTGGTCCTCTATGACCCGCCACGCCTACTTAGATCAAAAGGTGCAGGCTATCTGCTGGTACCTCGTATAGTGAAGGCTACATCAGGGGGCAGAGCCTTTTCTTACAAAGCCCCACAGTTATGGAACAGCCTTCCAAGTAGTGTTTGGGAATCAGACACAGTCTCAGCATTTAAGTCTCGGCTGAAAACATATCTGTTTAGTCAAGCCTTTTGTTAAAAGGTGTTTATGAGGTAAAGGAGTAGATCTGGAGGATCCTCAGACAGAGTGTTTTGGTAAACTGGGATGTAAGGATGCTGTCAGTCCCCACTCGCTTGCTCACTCGAGTTTGTTGACGGTGTAGTGGCTGGCTGCTTTATGTCCCGGGGCTCCCTCATGCCTGTGTTACCTTCTGGCTCTCCCATTTTAATTATGCTGTCATAGTTAGTTGCCGGAGTCCCTGCTTGTACTCAGTGCAATATGTATACTGCTCCTACTTATTCAGGTGACATTGGGCATACCGAACAACCTGTGTTCCCCCCCCAAATCTGTCCCTCTGAGTTACATGTCGGTCCTGGGATCGAGATGCTGACCTCTTCTGCTCCTCGGACCTGCCTGATCCATCCTGGTGCCCTGTGTCTGGTTGGAGTCTCATCGCATCGCTCCTGTGGAGGACGGCCCCATGTGGACAGTTGAAAGTCGCACTTGGAAGACGCTCTGGACTCTTACAGTAATGCTTTTATGGCTGAGGACTACAGTTGACTTGCTAACTTTAGGACTGCAGTTGTCATGAACAGTTACATCAACGACACTGACTTCATGTTAAAACTGTTAATATTATAGTCAGGCTGTCTGTTGTTGCCCAAATGAGGATGGGTTCCCTTTTGAGTCTGGTTCCTCTCGAGGTTTCTTCCTCATGCCGTCTGAGGGAGTTTTTCCTTGCCATCGTCGCCACAGGCTTGCTCATTGGGGATAGATTAGGGATAAAACTAGCTCATGTTTTAAGTTGTTCAAATTCTGTAAAGCTGCTTTGCGACGATGTTTATTGTTAAAAGCGCTCTACAAATAAACTTGACAATAATAATAATGCACTCCATATTCACTGTTTTTACTGCACGATGCATTTGAACTAGTGTTTTAGGGTTGACAGTATCAGGTGATTAAGAGTTCAGTTTACACGAAACTTTACGATACAGTATTACGTTAAGTGCCAAACTGCCAATCAATGGTTATGATGTTATTATGTGCATTTTTTTTTTGGTGGTGGAGGAGGTGGTGGTGTAGTGGTTAGCACCGTCACCTCACAGCAAGAAGGTTCTGGGTTTGAGACCGGCGGCCGACGGGACTTTTCTGTGTGGAGTTTGCATGTTCTCTCCCCGTGTCTGTGCGGGTTTCATCCGGGTGCTCCGGTTTCCTCCACAGTCCAAAGACATGCAGGTTAGGCTAACACGGGGCAGGGGTGGCCTGAAGTGCCCTTGAACAAGGCTCATTGCTCACTTGTGTGCACGCGTGTGTTCACTGCTTCAGATGGGTTAAATGCAAATTTTCACTGAGTGTACGTGGGATAAATAAAGGCAGGCAGGCAGTCAGTCATATGCTTTGGAGGATGTAGATTTATATTTTAATAGCTTTTATTTTCTAAGTTCTAGTCCCGCAGATTTGAGTCTGAATGCCAAATGATATTCCCGTGTCTAGTTTTGAGTCGTTTTAAAAGTCATTGTTATAAAGTTGCTTGGAATCCCGAACTCAAAATTAACTCTATTACGTAAGAATAGTTGGATTGTTAATTACTCAATTTCTTATAGACTTACTATAAACATAGCATAAAAATAGTCATTGCTGACAATGTTTGATGAGTGTTTTAATAGTACCTATTTCTAGTATGAGGACCAGTAAGGTGTAACCAATTGGACCATCCTTGGCTCCTCGTACTTTTTTCTAGTCAAGTTTATGCTAAAGCAGCTTTACAGAATTTGAACGACTTAAATCATGAGCTAATTTTATCCCTAATCTATCCCCAATGAGTAAGCCTGTGGTGACGGTGGCAAGGAAAAACTCCCTCAGACGACATGAGGAAGAAACCTCGAGAGGAACCAGACTCAAAAGGGAACCCATCCTCATTTGGGCAACAACAGACAGCATGACTATAACATTAACAGTTTTAACATGAAGTCAGTTTCGTTGATGTTGTAACTCTTCATTGATGGAAACTTGAGTGCAAAACTGTTCATGACAACTGCAGTCCTAAAGTTAGCAAGTCAACTGTAGTCCTCAGCCATAAAAGCATTACTGTAAGAGTCCAGAGCGTCCTCCAGGTGTAACCCTCAACTGTCCTCATGGGGCCGTCCTTCACAGGAGCGGTGCGATAAAACTCCAACCAGACACAGGGCACCATGATGGATCAGGCAGGTCCGAGGGGCAGAAGAGGTCAGCATCTCGATCCCAGGACCAACATGTAACTTAGAGGGACAGATTTGGGGGGGGGGGACATGGAACTGACCCGTGTGCGCGACTGTTTTCTTGAGTAGAACTTGAAGCATGTTTTTCTTGACTCTTCTAACATTTTCTTGTAAATTATATTCAGTTTGTCGTGTAATTAGCAACTAATATCGAGTGTAATTTGGCCTTAGTTTGAAGATCACGAAAATGTGCCTGGAAGTAGCTGAGAAGCATCTACAGGCATCTAAAGCCCTTCAGCTTCCCCAGCCGCATTGTTCCGGGCTTTTGGCCCGTCATTCAGGCAGACTGAAATTTGGACGGCCAGACATTTCTTCAGACTGGTCTGTCCTGTGACAGTCTGCTTAAAAATTCCTCATTTCGGACACTGTGTACACATTCCTTTCGGGTGTTCGATGCGCCTTTCTCTTTCAAAATTCTCTCAAAATCTTCTGTATTTAATGAAGCAAACCTGGCGGCCATAGTTTGTTTACAAAGTATCACAGTCGCCTGCTAGCGCGGAAGTTGTACGTCTCTGACGTGTGACATCACGTTGTCGACAACCATGCAATATCGTAAACCAGATTCAATTGGGTTGAGTGACGTGATACACGTAAGATTAGCGATATGCTAACAATTAAAATTAAAACCCGCTAGAAGGGACTAGAACACGTTTTTACTCCATCGAAAAAGTGTCCTGTATGTATAATAATTAATAATAGAATACAGTTAATATATTTTAAGTGTCTCGGGTTTTTTTTCCCACTAATTGTCCTGGAGCACAAGACCAAGAGCTCCAAATAAAGACCAAAAAAAAAAAAAGTCAACATAAGGGCATTTAAAAACACAGCACCTCGATGTAGTCATCAGTGAAGGACTTGGGGTATTCTCGACAAGCTCCAAAGTCTAACAGGTAGATCTGTAAAACACAAAGCGAGCAACTGTTAAATGTGCGTCTCACGTTCCTGGAGCAAGATCATTCAACTCGATATGATCTAAAGCACAGGAGCCGAACAATTACACTGCTGTCGCTTTTCTCAGATCACCAGGACGTGTTCCAGTCCAGAACAGATCCACACGTTTCAGAACGTACGAGATGAACCAAGTCCACAGAGATGCGAACGGTGTGTTGCAACAACAAGCAGCGAAAAAACCCAAAAAATATTTATTTTTAAAACTGCCTACCTTGTCCTCCTCAGCGTTATAGAAGAAGTTGGACCAGTTGGGATCCGTCTGCATGAAGCGGAACTCGAAAAGTTCTCGGAGACACAAGTTCAAGATGCTGAAGCAAATCTGTGGAGAAGCGGATGCAGAAGAACTCGGATCAAAACTACAGCTGGGTACGGAAACTGATCCACAACCCTGAGATCATTAACCTTCAGAGTGATCACACACAGCTGCCATTTCTACAAAAAACGGTCTGAAAGACGACTTTAAAACCACTGGAACCCTGGGTGGGAATCCATCCTGGATCCGGCCCGTCCATCACAGTGGACCTGCAGGTTTTTGGAAGATGGGAGGAAACCCGGACAACTCCACACAGCCAGTAATCACCGATAACATCCACGTGACGTGCTCATCCCGCTCAGCTAAAATAATCCTCCCAGGTTTATCAGTAGCACAGTGTGATGAAGTCTGAAGCTCCCACCTGTCATGTAACAAAATTGCTCACCTTTACCTCAGGAGCGAGAAATCTGCGCAAAACTGTCTGAAGCAATGAGAACGAAAAAGATATTCCGTCAAACGATGAGGTGTCCAAAAACAAAAGGCTCTAGGTATAAAAATGACTGAGAAGTAAACTGCAAAAAAAATAAACCAAAACCATTGTGTTGAAAACAGAATAAATTCTCTGGCACGCTGTGGTCCAGGTTTGCGAGGTAAAAGGAAATCAAGGCAGGATTCTGTTTTTCTGTCTCATTGGGCAAATCCCCAACAGCCTTGATTGGATTTCTGGAAATAAATCTTACTTGATACATTTTTTCCAACAACTTCTTGTGGCAAGTCTGCGAAATAAATAACACGAGTGCTCCGAGAGCACAATATCCCCCACTGGCAACTCTGGTAAAATGTGACGGAATTGAACGAAATTACAATATGCGTATTACCGACATTTAACAAAGAATTCTGCCAAGTTTCATGTAATTCTTCCAAAAACCGTGAGAGGAGTTGATTTCAGAAGGTGAGTATCTTTCCCGGGACAGACGGACGTCGCCACGACAATCCTCCTTCGGGCCTTTCAGCCAGCGGGGGATAAAAATCGTGATGGAAGTTGATTTCAGAAAGCAAGCACACCTTGATGAAATCGCCAAAGTACAAGTTTGTTAATAATCAAAAGGCATAACTCTGGTAAAATTTGCCCAAATTAAACGAAATTTCAATCTGCGTATAACTGTCATATAACAAAGCCTTCTGCCAAGTTTGGTGAAATTCGTCCACAGATTGTGAGCGGAATTGATTTCAGAAGAACCTACACCCTCATGAAATTGTCAAAGTACAAGTTATTTAATCAAGGGTCAAAACTCTGGGAAAATTTTCACAAACGAAATTAAATCGCGATATGCGTATTACCGTCATACAACAAGGCCTTCTGCCAAGCTTCGAGAAATTCATCCAAAAATTGAGAGAGGAGTTGGTGTCGGAAGGAAAACACACCTTCATGAAATTGTCAAAGTAAAAAGTTGTTAATCAAGGGCTGGAACTCTGGAAAAATGTGACCGAATTGAACAA
This sequence comes from Neoarius graeffei, assembly GCF_027579695.1. NCBI lineage: Eukaryota > Metazoa > Chordata > Actinopteri > Siluriformes > Ariidae > Neoarius > Neoarius graeffei. The sequence continues at coordinate 58,584,591 of NC_083584.1, forward strand.
AATAACAATAATACAACAATGCCTTTTGCCAAGTTTGGTGAAATTCATCCAGAAATTGAGAGAGGAGTTGATTTCAGAAGGAAAAACCACACTTGTGAAATTGTCAAAGTATAATTTTGTTAATCAAGGGGTTATAAGTCTGGTAAAATGTGACCCAATTTAACAAAATTGCAATATGCGTATTAACGACATATAACAAAGAATCCTGTCAAGTTTTGTAAAATTCTTCCAAAAATTGTAAGAGGAGTTGATTTCAGAAGGGGAGTACCCTTCCCGGGACGGACATCGCCACGACATAATCCCCCTTCGGGCCTTTCAGCCAGTGGGGGATAAAAATCGTGATGGAAGTTGATTTCAGAAAGCAAGCATGCCTTGATGAAATCGCCAAAGTACAAGTTTGTTAATAATCGAGGGCATAACTCTGGGAAAATTTGCCCAAATTAAATGAAATCTCAATCTGCGTATAACTGTCATATAACAAAGCCTTCTGCCAAGTTTGGTGAAATTCATCCACAGATTGTGAGCGGAGTTGATTTCAGAAGAACCTACACCCTCATGAAATTGTCAAAGTACAAGTTATTTAATCAAGGGTCAAAACTCTGGGAAAATTTTCACAAACGAAATTAAATCGCGATATGCGTATTACCGTCATATAACAAGGCCTTCTGCTAAGCTTCGAGAAATTCATCCAAAAATTGAGAGAGGAGTCAAGGTCGGAAGGAAAACACACCTTCATGAAATTGTCAAAGTAAAAAGTTGTTAATCAAGGGCTGGAACTCTGGGAAAATGCAACCAAATTGAACAAAACAACAAATCATACAACAATGCCTTTTGCCAAGTTTGGTGAAATTCATCCAGAAATTGAGAGAGGAGTTGATTTCAGAAGGAAAAAAAAAAAAAACACTTGCGAAGTATAATTTTGTGAATCAAGGGTTACAAGTCTGGTAAAATGTGACCTAATTTAACAAAATTGGAATATGCGTATTAACGACAAAGAATCCTGCCAAGTTTTGTAAAATTCTTCCAAAAATTGTAAGAGGAAGTGATTTCAGAAATGAGCACCCTTCCCGGGACGGACATCGCCACGACATAATCCCCCTTCGGGCCTTTCAGCCAGCGGGGGGATAAAAATGCAGGCTTCCTCAGACTTTCACATTGTCCTGTCTATGCTATGGTGAATACCTAACATGCTGTAAGCTTCATTCAATGCTAAACTGGGATTTCACATCAAAGCTCCTCTTTTTTCCTACTCCCACATGGACTCGCCTTATTCCTGGTCTCCTGATCCAAATCCACACAGCTGTCCAGCGGGACTCCGTTGATGAGCTCCATGGTGAGCACACGGCTGGTGGTGAGCTCGTCGATCACCTCAGGGACTTTGAATATCGGGTCTCCTTCCATCAGCGTCCTGCAGGAATCGAAACAAAAAGGTTTCAGTCGACTGAAGACTGGATCAGGAGAGAAGCTGGAGTTCTTCAATCAGCTCGAGAAACCTGGGTCAGATTTATTAAGGGCTGAATAGCCTCCAATCATAACTATGTCATCACTTGTTTACTGCAATGCATTACGGGGGATAGCCGGGGGTCAGTAGTTGAGCGATATGACGGATGTCGGATTAATTTTACGTGAGAGCGATGTGATGCGAGAGGAGTGATTTTGCCGTGCTCTGTCGTGGAGGACGATGAAATTGGTGATTTAAAGAGGTGGAGAACATGTTGAGGGTTTACAGCAGGAAAATCCAAAATCAAGCTTGGTGAGAAGGTCAGAGTCTAGACCGAGTCTACCACACTGTACAACATCAAATCTCAGAATGTCTTATTTCTGAGGACGTATATTGGATCACGAAGCAATCTTGAGGGGTGTTCACACGGCAACTTTTACTCCGGTGTAGCTCCGGGGCTGCCCCAGTAGAGCGTTCACACGGTACAAAGTTATCCCGGTGTAGCCCCTGAAAGCTGCTTAAACCAGTGCAAATCTAACCCTGCTCGGGAGGTGGTTTAAGAAATTTACTCCGGAGTAAATGCTAGTTTGCGGGGCAGCACCGATATAAAATGGGACGTCTGAACGCTACAGGGGTAGACTCGCTACGCGTGAGGAGAGTTGATTACATACGGGCATTGCATAATTTGCATCCTGGTATTTTGCGCTTCCAAAATGGCGAATATCAACAACAATAGAACTGCGTGTCTTCCAGTGTTGCCAGATTGGGCGGTTTTAAGTGCATTTTGGCGGATTTGAACATATTTTGGGCTGGAAAACGTCAGCAGTATCTAGCAACACTGGTGTCTTCATCCACGTTGTTTTCCCAGCATTTGGTGATGTCATGACAACCGGGAAAAGGAAGTACATTTTCACGCATGCGCATATTTCATTTCCGCATTATTACCATTGTATAGCACGGTCGCAAAAACTGCCGTGTGAACGCAAGTGGGGCTGCACCGGTGCCAACACGCTTCTCTCTAGTAAGCAGGTTTGTGACGTGTGACCGCTCCACAAAATTTACACCGGTGTAAGATATATCGCAACAAAATACATCGGTGCAGCACCGATGCCATGTGAACACCCCTTTAGACTGAAGTCTAAATTTGTTTCTTGTAAACTTCAGTTATTCCTTACCGTTTTCTAAGAAACTTTGTTCTCATGAAATCTTCGCCTTGGACTTAATCTTGATCCAGCGCAATGAAAGTTACAGATGCAGTAAGAGAAACTATTATGGGGGGGGAGGGGGATTGCCTGAAGTCTAAGATTGCTTCGTGATCCCGGGCCCAGATGAACAGCATCAAAACATTTATACACGAGTGATTAGTTAAATAAAACTTTATATCAGGAAACGTTACAAAAACAAAAATACATCCTTGGAAACCCGTTGATCTGCCATGTCATGTTCAGTATAAATGCATTTTCTTCAATAAATGCCGCTAGTGAGGTACACTGAACATTATACACACCCGAAAGAGAACCCTTGGTGGTTTGGGAGTTTTATCCGTCCGACAGGCTCATTCGGCTGCCGAGTGCTTCAGCACGTTGAGAGGCAAAGGCCGAAGAATGCTTCTGTGTTTTACAGGCTTTGGAACGTTGCTCGTTTCAGACGATGAACGGTGTCGATTGTTATAATCTTCTATAACCGAAGGCCGTTCCGTAGACCGTGGAAATATTACTGCAGGGCTCGAAATTTGCGGTGGTCCAGTCGCCCGAGGCGACTTAATTTGTCATTTGGCGGGTAATTCCTGTCACTAGGCAGCCCGGCTGGCTAGTTGAAAATAAAAAAATATATATGAAGCGAAGATTCATACTAGGGCTGTGCGATATATCGAATATACTCGATATATCTCTGAAAATTCTGTGCGAGATACATAAAATTATTATATCGTAACTATCAAGTATTTTATGGTCATCTGCCAACTTGCGTTTGTTTCGTGTTTGTTTAAAACCTTTCCCGGTGGTTTTCTCCCTGTCCCTCAGGCAGTAACGCGAGAGGCTGCCTAAGGGTTAAAAAAAAAAAAAAAAAAAAAAAAAAAAAACGTCACGCACTCGCCAACCAATCCCGAGCGACATCTCAGTGCTGAAAGGAACTTACGGGAAGATTTTCTAGTTTTGGTTTCCAGCGCTGACTCAGTTCATGCAATCGCTGGTGCTGCACAGGCTCCCGTGTAAGCTCTGTCAATTTCAGCAACAAATTAAAAATGGAAGCGGACGAATTGGTTCCTAAAAGAACTAGTAAGGGGTCAGTCATCTGGCATTTTTTTGGATATCGCGAGGAGGACGTGGAACAGAAAATGCCAGTTTGTAAAGTGTGCAAAAAAAACAGTATCAAAATACTCGGGTCTTGAAATAAATGCACATTAGTCATGAACTAATAACTAGTAACTACTCTCTTTTGTGTTATTTTTGACAGAAGTAAAATTCATACATGAACAAATTTTGGCGAGTTGATTTTCTGTTTGGCTAGTTACTTTGGAAGGTAACTAGTCCGGCTGGCTGGTGAAAAAAAATGTATGAATTTCGAGCCCTGTACTGGGTCGCAGAGTTTAAGTCCGTCTTTTTCCCACCAGAGAAATGTAAACTACAAACACTTGTCCATTTCAATTCAGTTCAAAGGTTTGCGTTGCGGATTAAACTCATCCATTTCTTTCTTCTCTTCTTCTCGACTGGCAGCTGATAAAAGCTCAAATTCGGTGTTCTCTTTGTTGTGGAGACACAGTAAAGCACACAGCAATTAATGGGTTCGAGTCATAGCCTAGTTTTTGCCTAAAACAGATACACGCCTGAGTTACAAACGATTCTGACCTTTGACCTCAGGCTTTTCTTGCGTGAGATCAGATCTAGTGAGATGCATTACGTCCAGGACCATCTGATCGTTAACGTAAACACAATAGACACCATGCTGTGAACATGCTCAAAAACTACACAATGCCATTCAAGGCTGAGATTAATAAAAATGTCGAAATTAATTATCAGTCTCGAACAGGCTCCCCCCCCACACACACACACTCTGGAGGACATCAGATGAGACGCTTTCTAAATCCGAGGCATTGTTTGTCTCAAGGATAAAAATCCTGAATTAAATTAAAGTTCAGCTCTCAGGGTAGCCGATGAGTGCTCGGTCAGCTTCTCCTTCACACGATGGAGATGTTTTTGTTACGCATCGAATTAACAAACCTACCGGCAACATTTTAGAAATTCAACAACTTAAAATGGTGGATTAAAAGGTCATAAAACAGTTTAAAGTGCATATCATGGGTAAATTCAGGAACAAGATCAATGTAATTCTCCTATTTTATATTAAACTTTACCGGCTAGTGGCCTAGTGGTAGCGTGTCCGCCTCTCGATCAGGAGATCGTGAGTTCTACTCACGGTCGGGTCATACCAAAGACCATCATAAAAATGGTACCTACTGCCATCTGGCAAGGCACGCTGCAATACAGATGCGAGTGGGGAGTTAAACTCTCATGGTTACCAGAGGACCCGCCCCCCACTCTAACCCTAGCTATGTAATAGGCGAGAGGCCGAGGGCTATGGAAACGGAGATTGGCGCCGACCGATGCGCCACATGGCGCGGGAAGGACTTTAACTTTGGTCAACTATCTGTAACATTCTGCATTTTGTGCAATTTTTTCCCCTTGCGCAATACCAGAAAAATCCAGTTGAAATCAAGCCATTTGAGGCGAATTGGTCCGCCTTTGAAAAAAATTGGCGTTTGGATTTCCCGGGAAACGTTGATTTTCATGACATCGCGTGCGGGACGCCTCCCTCTGAATCCTACGTCAGCGCTGGTTTGATTATGAGAAAACGACCTGGTGGTTTTCTGCAAATTTCTTCAACGTTATCGCGTAACTATTAAAATGGTTAACAGATGTATCGTAGGAGGGTGTAGCAACACCAATCTTGATGGGATTAGTGCTCATCGTTTTCCAAAAGACCGGACAATGAGAGAGAAATGGGAGCGCTTGGTCTACACAGGCTGTGCACTGAAACCGTGCAAAGCTCGCGCAGCCTGCTGGCGCTTCCGCAGGTAACGTCACTGTGATAGCAGGGGCGTGGTCAAGCGTCAGTATGTGACCAGAGGGCGGAGTCAGGGAAGGTAAGTGGCAGAATCACTGCACCTGATGTTGGTTAATCTGTGTTTGTGTGTCTTCCCCAGTGACCGCACCCTATATAAGGAGGGAGCAGAGGAAGGAAGCTCGCTCCCAACCACAACGCATGTGTATGTGTAGTGTGTGTGATAGTGTGAGTGAGTGAGTAAAAGCTGAAAAGCTAAATTAAGTAAAATAAAAAAAGTTTCTTTGTGGAACTTAATCCTGGCCTGCCGTCTTTCTGTGCTCCACCCATACGAACTGCTACAGTCACGAATCTGGCTCCAGACTCCCTTGGGATTTTTCCAGATGCGTTTTGTTATTTTATTTTTTTCTGCTGTAGACAGCTGGCCTTGTGCAAAATTACCCTTCTGGATGAGTGTGTAAAGGAACATACTTTCATTTAAAAAAAAAAAAAAAAAAGAAATTGGTCCAGAATATGCACTTTAAGTCCTGGCACGCGTTCTGATTTCACGAGTTCACTCTGCATGCGTTATTAGAAAAGTGGGTTGGATCGAGTGCTTTTTTTTTTTTTTTGCCATCAAGCTTCTGAATAAGCAGAACGGAAGCCATTTTGTGAAACCAAATTTGCAGAACTACAAAACACGACTAGAACAATTTATACTGAGATTATGAATACACTAGACTCTTATTAAACCTTTATTTCAACACTTTCAGTGCTCAGCCTGCTGGTGTTCACATTACAAGCTCCTTCTCAGTCACCGAGCTTACTTGAAGCGTTTGGCACACTTGGCCTCTCGTTTGTAGTCGCACTCCCAGGCGAGCTCCCTGTGAAGGACCTCGAGGCTGCTGTCTGCAAACAAACCTGGCACAAAACAACAAAATCACTTACACGACAATCCTTCGCTCAAGTGTGTGTCGTCATGTTTGATGGGAAAAAGGTGTGCTCCCGTCTCACCCTCAGGAAGAGGAACGCTCATCTTCAACACAGACATCAGGTTGTTCACGTCACTTCTGATGCTCTCAGCTACTCCTGGATACTGCAAAGGGGACAGCCCGAGTACGCAGGTTAGCCAGAGTTAATAGTAATTATTCCTCCTCATGTTCTGATCTACCGCTTTACATTTTCGAGTAATCTTTCAGAACTCCGTTATTTATTAAAGTCGGCAAAATCTTTAGAATCCGACACACAAACGTTCGCATGCAGGAGCGTACATAAAACGTTGGTATTGTAAATCGTGAGATGAGGAATAACCTCAGCACATCTACAACATCACACCAAACAAAAAGTGATAACCGCGTTCAACAACAAGAACATTTTCTGTCGGAGTTTATCCGTCTCTCTTCTCAGTTTAGAGAAATTCATTTCCAACACTGAGGGATGTATTCGCTTCCAAAACAACAATCCGTTTAAAAGTATGGTCCTTATTAAAGGCTCAAAGATTCATGTGAGAAGCCATTTTTAAAGGGACAACTGGTTAACCGAAACACAACATTCATATAGATGACTTGCAACCACGTGATCAAAATGTGCTCCGTCATGAGCGTCCGCCATGAAGGTGGATCTACAAAGCGACTCGGACGGCAGCCGCTGAAAGCGTGTCTGTAAACACTGCTGAATTTTCTCACTGTTACCACGATTTGAACGCTCGAGTGAAGAGTCGATACAAAGAGAAGATGGATGTGTGGTTTTGACCCATATTATTTTAAAAAAAAAAAAGTCAGGTTTTTCTGAAGACGCTTCTACGGAAGCCGCGAGAGGCCCTTCATATCTTTTTTTATTCACCTTGTTATCCCGAGATAACGACATAATTAATTCAGAATCTCGAGAAAACACCACAACTAATTCGAGATCTCGAGAAAACAAAACCATTATTCCGAGATAACGACATAATTAATTCAGGATCTCGAGAAAACAACGCAACTAATTCGAGATCTCGAGAAAACAAAATCATTTCATGATCTCAGCTGGCTCACTGTATCTCCGTCGGTAGAGACGAAGCCGGGCCAGTCTTCTGCGGAGGTGCCGCGGACTAATTTTGAAATTATCCCTTATTAAAAGACTTAATGCAGTCTCTCCCTGTGTCAACCCCTGATCAAAATATTGCCTTATTAGGTGATCGATTATTCCAGACATTCTAATGACCAAAGTTGCGTCTATACAGAATGAGAAATAGCCCCAAAGTCAGCATATCACAAGTCTCTTGGCGCACCTGAATGAACCATTTCTCAGCTGTTTACTCGAGATCATGAAATAACGGTTTTGTTTTCTCGAGATCTCGAATTAGTTGTGTTGTTTTCTCGAGATCTCGAATTAGTTGTGTTGTTTTCTCGAGATCTTGAATTAATTATGTCGTTATCTCGGGATAACAAGGTGAATTAAAAAAAGGATTATATGAAGGGCCTCTCTCGGCTTCCGTACGCTTCTACCGACCATCGAGTACGAATACAGGTCATTTCATCCAAAGCCTTTTTCATAGCCGCATCCATGGTAGGTGGCACCACCTGGTGAACAACTCTTGTTGGAATGCGTCTTTAGAGTCTTCTGGGTGAGTTTCAGAGAAAACATCCTTGCAGTTTACGAAGTGTCACGAGTCACCCAAAAATTTTCAAAACGCCCATGAAATATTAAATAGGACAGGTGGCGCCACTGCCTTGACAACTTTTATACAAACCAACCTGAGGAACATTCCATACGAGTTTGATCAAAATCTGATTACTCCTGTAGAAGTAGCATTTTTTGTGAAATTGCAGTGACCTCATCCTCTGTCACTGCATCCATGGTAGGTGGCACCACCTGGTGAACAAGTCTTGTTGAGTTGAAGGTGTCTTTAGAGTCTTCTGGGTGAGTTTCAGTGAAAACGTCTCGAAGAGTAGCGTTGAATGTGATGAGTCACACAAAAATTTCATTCGCCCTTAGTCATAAATATATGACAGGTGGCGCCACCGTCTCGACAATTTTTAATGCACACCCATCTGGGGAACATTGTACGCGAGTTTGAGTGTAATCCGATCAATCCTGCAGGAGAAGTAGCGATTTTTGTAAATTATGGATGGACGACGACTTGTGATCACATGGGCTCATCTGGCCTGGCCTACAGCCGGATGAGCTAATGAAAGGGATGAATTTTGACAGCGTCTGAATTCAGTCGTATTCCAACATGAGCTTTTGCCATTTTCACGAAGCTGGATGAAAACTTGTTTCAAATTCCCGCCCGCTCTGTACCTGTATTTTCATCGCCACTTCTCTTCCATCAGGCAGGACTCCAAGATGCACCTGACCAATCGAGGCAGCTGCAAAGGGTTTGTCCTGAAATGACAAGAGCATGTCCTTCCAGCCAGGGCCCAAGTCCTCCTCCAGAACTTTCTACAAATACAGCATGACACAAAACACACAGTCACTGCAACACCAAGAAGAGAAACATAACTAAGAAATATCCCAATATCCTAAAAATTCTAAATTCTTATTGTTGAAACACGGGGACGCATCACGTGTTGTCCGCAGTCTATAACCTGGTGCTGAACATGCACCATCCATTCACCTTCAGCTTTTACTTCACAAATCTGTGACGCATCACATGTTCTGCAATAATGAGTTTTTCCCTCATGAGGACGCCCCGAATGAGTTGGGACAGGTACAGTACCTTGCAAAAGTATTCATCCCCCTTGGTGTTTGTCCTGTTTTGTTGCATTACAAACTGGAATTAAAATGGATTTTTTTGAGGGTTAGCACCATTTGATTTACACTACATGCCTACCACTTTGAAAGGTGCACACTTTTTTTTTTTTTGTGACACAAACAAAATGAAAAAACAGAAATCTGGAGTTGGGTTGCGTTGGTGTGCAGCAATCTTCAAGTTATGCCACAGATTCTCAATTGGATTGAGGTCTGGGCTTTGATTAGGCCATTCCAAGACATTTAAAATGTTTCCCTTTAAACCACTCCATTGTAGCTTTAGCAGTCTGTTTAGGGTCATTGTCCTGCTGGAATGTGAACCTTCATCCCAGTCTCAAACCTCTGGCTGACTCAAACAGGTTTTCCTCCAGAATTGCCCTGCATTTAGTGCCATCCATCTTTCCTTCAGTCCTGACCAGCTTTCCTGTCCCTGCAGATGAAAAAAAATCCCCACAGCATGATGCTGCCACCACCATGCTTCACTGTAGGAATGGTGTTCTCCGGGTGTTGGGTTTGTACCACACATGGCATTTCCCACGATGCCCAATAAAGATCAATTTTAGTCTCATTTGACCAGAGAATCTTCTTCTATGTGTTTGGGGGAGTCTGCCACATGCTGTTGGGCAAACTCCAAACGTGTTTTGTTCAGCAATGATTTTTTTCTGGCCACTCTTCCATAAAGCCCCACTCTGTGGAGTGTATGGCTTAAAATGGTCCTATGGACAGATACTCCCATCTCTGCTGTGGATCTCTGCAGCTCCTTCAGTGTTATCTTTGGTTTCTTTGTTGCATCTCTGATTAATGCCCTCCTTGCCCGGTCTGTGAGTTTTGGTGGGCGGGGCCTTCTCTCGTCAGGTTTGTAGTGGTGCTATATTCTTTCCATTTTGCTATAATGGATTTAATGGAGCTCCGTGAGATATTCAAAGTTAGGGATATTTTTTAGAACCCAACCCTGATCTATACTTCTCCACAACTTTGTCTCTGACCTGTTTGGAGGCTCCTTGGTTTTCATGTTGCTTGCTTAGTAGTGTTGCAGAGTCAGGGTCCTTCCAGAACAGGTTGATTTATACAGACATCATGTGACAGATCATGTGACACTTTGATTGCACACAAGTGGATCTTAATCAACTAATTATGTGACTTATGAAGTGAATTGGTTGGACCAGCTCTTATTTAGGGGTTTCATACGAAAGGGGGCAAATACCTATGCACACTCCAAATTTCTGTTTTTTCATCTTATTGTTTATGGTCACAATAAAACAACAATTTTCAGCTTTAAAGTGGTAGGCATGTTGCGTAAATCAAAAGGTGCCACCTCTCCAAAAATCCATTTTAATTCCAGCTTGTAATGCGACAAAACAGGACAAAACACCAGGGGGGGATGAATACTTTTGCAAAGCACAGTATATCAAAGGTAAAGAGATGTCCAGGACAAGGTGCTCCAAGGACTGGAATTAAGACGTCTTAATTTAGTCACAAAATGTAATGTGCTTCAAAGGAATGTGATGGTGATTGTGTGTCAAGTTTCATGAAATTTGAACTTTTACATCACAAGATATTGGCCATAGAGTCAATCGGAGCCACGCCTTAAAGTTTCATTGGCTCAAAACTTTGAAAAACTGTTGGACCAAGCAAAATTCTTTTGAATCGGCATGGTCAGGAAATGAGGCACACCATATTCCACGACTATCAGATCAACTGTCTCAGACGTGTTCGTTTCCCCGCCCCTTTCATGAAATCGAACAGGCAGTGAATTCTGTTGGTGGAAATCGAGGTCCGTTATCATTGCTGGGAAACTGAGTAATCAGAGGAAAGAAGAAGCTGTTCTCATCCATGTGGTTGCTGAGACACGAGCCAAAATGTCAAAAAGGTGGCTGTTATAGCACCCCCTTGTGGGTAATGTTTATATTTGGTACATAGTTTCTTTGGGACATGAGGAGCGAGTCTGTAAAAAGTTTCATGAACATTGCGCATTCACAATGGTCAATATTGACTGCTGAAATTTTGATTGGCCGTTTAGTGGCCATTTTGGCGAGCCAGCCAATTGGCACGTTCGGAAACGTAAGCAAATGGGGCAGAGTATCAGTCCACCAAATTTTAGATTGTTCACTCAAGCGGTTCTTGAAATACAGACGACATGTCGGTTGTCATGGCCCCATTGGATAAATTGCACAAAATTTAGCGTGGGTTCAAAGAATGTTGTCGTGATTGTATTAAGTTTTGTGCAGTTTGGATCATTATATTCCACAGTGTTGGCCTCGTATCCATCTCAGAGTACGTCACATTCTGTGCTCTAAAACCACTGGTCTCGAGTCACATCAAAAAATGTTTTTGTCTGCAAAAAACAGTAGCGTAAAGTCAGTTGAAGGGAAGGAACTTACATTTGTTTGCCAAGATGGCATAAAGTCTGCACTTTGTCGGACCCGCTCAAATATCTTCTGTAGCTGTGGATTAATGAAGCTGTTATCTAAAAACAACATGGGGGGGGGGGGGGGGGAAGAGAGGAACACCACTAATTATAAATGATCAAAACGGTGTTTATCGTAGCAGCGACTGACAATTTGACCTCCTGCTCATGCTGAGATCACAGCAGAACCAAATACTGACGTGATCACACTGAGAATAAGTCAAGATCAATAGAGCATCAGTTTCAAGGAGTCATGATGCGGTGAAGAAAGAGCATGCAAGTAAGACAGAAAATGTTTGACTGCCCTACCCTGAATGCTCAGCATCTGTCCAATCTTCAGTGCTGCCCCTCGAACCTTACACAACGTGTTCACGATCCTCTCAGCGTTGGCCTCGGACAGGAGTGGAGAATCCAACACCGCTCCGGTATCTGACACACACATCCGATCCAAAAATCATAAAAACACATGGCAACAGAAGAAAAAAGGAGAAAAAAAAAGAAAAAATACAAAACATCTGGAGGCCACAATACCAAACAGCAAACACGATCAGTCAAAAAAAAAAACATTCAAGAACATCTATATAATAATAAGCAGCAAAGTTTGTTTGTTTTGAGCTAACGTCGGCATTTCTCGACGGATTTTCACCAAATTTGGCAAGTCGGTCCGGGGATGACCCGGAATTTTGCAGATATAAGCAAAATTCACGTACGGGCCCCAGGGAGCTCCCTGGGGGGCACAACATCCACTCACCCCCTCCCTCAATGCCCTTCACGTTACATTTATCAACACCTTCACTAAACTTGGCACATAGGTACAGGAGATAGCCACAATTTGGCAGAACTCAAAAATTCCATATTTGGGCCCTGGGTGGTGGATGTTTGGATTTTTGTGTGTCTGGGGTTAACATCACCATTTCTCGACAGATTTTCACCAAATTTGACATGGAGGTCTGGGGGCAACGCAGAATTTTGCAAAACTGGGGTAACCTGCTAGTATTACATATAACAAAGGTTTCAGGCCTACCTGCTTTTTTGCCTCCCAAAGACTGCTTTGCGACCTCAGCGATGGCACCGATTCCGAGACCGACAGCTAAACCTACAAGAGTCGAGGAGGAGTACAGTCACTATCTGGTGACAAGCAGCTACTTTACAATCCAATAAAATCAGGACAGGTACATTACACACCTGGGCTCTTGGATTTTTAAGGGAAAAAAAAAACAAAACTCCTGATTGAGTTCCACATTGGTACGTACTGCATTAAATGTAATCCCTCTCACAGTGCTGCGCCACACCTCGATGCTTTAGCTATAGCTCGCACTTCTGAATCCCAAAGCCTGCTGCACTACAGACACTGACCGAGGAGCCGTCAGACTGGCAGGAGAACAGCTTTTACTCAGTGTATTGGTCAGTGTGCACAGATGAGAAGCAATCTTTGATTTTAATACACGGGATGGAAATAAAGGCTGCGTCCTAATACACATACTTGTGTATTAGTAGTACACAGGATTTCAAAATACTCAGTAGGCATTTTTCGATACCTGGATGATCTACTGCACCTGTACCACACTACGCTTTCCTAGAAATCACCTGGAGCCTCTGATGAAGACGAAGAAGATAACGTCTGGGGGAAATAGGAAGATGATGGCTGTCTGAAGTGAAGCTGGTTGTAGAAATTCATCAGGAAGTGTTTAAACATTTCTTCTGTTGCAGAATTTTTTTTTAAAAATCTTAACGTATACCCATGTATGCAGTGAAGTATGGACAGGTAAGAGGATATTCAGAGGACGGGTGAGAGTGCAGTGGAGTAGGTCCGAATTTTGTCCTTACTACTCGCTCACACACTTGTGATGAAACGGACAAAGGGAAAATAAAGACACTAGAGCGGCGGCTACAATTATTGACAACTTAACGATCTTTTGGCCGTTGCAAAAGTCGAAAAGACTTTCAATATATAAATTGTGCATGAATAATTACTCAAACTTCCACTGGGGGGGAAAAGAAGAAAAAAAAGTTGATTCCCGATTACTATACTGTTCGTATTAGATCATGCGACACCGTTCCACAATTATCAACACCTTTGTCCACAGTTAGACATCCAGATGATTATTTTAAAGAATGAGATAATAATCGGTATGTGGTATTAAGTTAAAACAGTTTTTACTTAAAATTTGTTTTACACAGACTTCTATTTAGTCCAAAATATCTTTTATATAAATATATCAAATGTCGGTGTTTACGTAAATGAGGAAGTAATTCTAATGTTGGTAAACAAATGAACTGATAATGTTTAACCTGCGTCAGAAAATCTCTTTGTTCCACTTTCTAAGGATTTTCGTCGATCACATTTTGCTCATAATTTGTTGTTGTTTGTATTAATTTCTAGTTTTATAGTTTACGAATAAATAAACAGGGAATTGATATTGTAACCACATGAAAATCCAGGTCAAAGGTCGCATCTCATTCCTCGAACCAAAATATAAAATGTCTACTGATATTGTAATAGGCGGCACGGTGGTGTAGTGGTTAACGCTGTCGCCTCACAGCAAGAAGGTCCGGGTTCGAGCCCCGTGGCTGGCGAGGGCCTTTCTGTGTGGAGTTTGCATGTTCTCCCCGTGTCCGCGTGGGTTTCCTCCGGGTGCTCCGGTTTCCCCCACAGTCCAAAGACATGCAGGTTAGGTTAACTGGTGACTCTAAATTGACCGTAGGTGTGAATGTGAGTGTGAATGGTTGTCTGTGTCTATGTGTCAGCCCTGTGATGACCTGGCGACTTGTCCAGGGTGTACCCCGCCTTTCGCCCGTAGTCAGCTGGGATAGGCTCCAGCTTGCCTGCGACCCTGTAGAACAGGATAAAGCGGCTAGAGATAATGAGATGAGATATTGTAATATGTGGTCGATATTTACAACAAACTGCGCAAAAAAAAAAAACTAGATAGAACTCGACGCCAGCGGGGTCGATGGGGATGCCTCCGCCTGGTAGACTACACGCCTTATTAAAGGGATAGTTCGGGATTTTTGACATGAATCTGTATGGCATCCCCATCAATAGTGTCGTGCAAACACACTGACTTACCCCTGTGAGTCCAGTTCTTGTCCAGTTTTGGTCCAGACGAAAGTAGTCCGGCAAGTTTGTTGGGGTCACGAAAGTAAAACGATTTTCGTCTCAAAACAGTACGTGTTCAAAAGAGTGATATATTTGCATCACAAAAGCGTTGCCAAATAAAAAGTCAGACCTCGAAATCGCTTGGCACTATTTTCTCTCCCTCGGTATCACTGTGCGCTGTCATGTTGACATCTGCGCAGGAATCAACACCTTTCCCATTGTTTGGCAGTGATCAGGAGTTCAGATCAGCGGCGCTAACAAGCTAATTTGAGAGCAAGAACAGCGACAAATTTATCACCTTCTATAACCTATACAATAATATATTTGTGAAAATGGTGCGCACTTGCGACTATCCAGGCTGTAGCAACAAAGATGTGGCTGAATCTCCGCACACATTTCACCGTCGTAGTCAGACATGTTGTCGCTAACTTTGCTAGCAGTAAACAATGTAGTGATGTGTCGGTCGCGAATGATCCGGTTCAAAGAGCCGGCTCTTTGAAGTGAACGACGGGAGCCGGCTCTTCGGTGGGAGCCGAGTTGGGGAACTGAATTAGTTTTTTGTCCTTAGGTGCCTCAGAGAGAGAGAGAGAGTTCAGCTCAGCTGAAGGATGATTGTCTATTTGACAACCATGATCATTGTTTTGTTGCCGTGAATTCCTAAAGCTCATGATATAAATTGTCGCTCATAAATCGACAGGTTCAGTCGGCAACCGCCTTGGCATGGCCAGATTAATCTGCGGTATACAACGGGACAGCAGTCATTATAACAGGAGCATATTTGCTGTTCCAGCGGCTTCTCATTACTGGTGGAGCAGAGTGCGGCACTTTTTTCTCTTTTTCCATGCGCTCAAGGTGCCACATATTTTGTTGCACATTGTTCTGTGTTTGTTAAAATAATTTCCAACTTTGCTTCATAGTTTCTTAGGCCTGATTTATACTTCATAATTTATTTTGTGGCGTTTTGTTCAAGGTCGAGTGTGAAATAAAGCCATAAAGGATAAACAGTTGATGTCTTCTGTGTATTTTATATTGGTAATATAACACAGTTTTGCATTATGTTTGTGAGAAAATAATTTATTAATTGGTAAGTTTTATTTCTATAGCTAGAACATTGTTACACTGCTATACTTTACAAAGCTTTACAATGGCTACAAAAACTAAAAAATAAAATGGAAAACATCCTATTGATAAAAAATAAATAATAATGTAATTAATTAACTAGTTAATTGCAGCAATTAAATCAAAAATAAAATCTCAGGAGCCGTTTGGGAGCCGAAAGAGCCGGCTCCTTATAGTAAGAAGAGCCAAAAGAGCCGGCTCCCGAAAAAGAGCCGAAATTCCCATCACTAAAACAATGAATGAAACAGCCGTGGCTGTCACCTGGCGGCAGCGCGCAGTGATAAGAAGGGAGAGAAAATAGTGCCAAGCGATTTCGAGGTCTGACTTTTTATTTGGCAACGGTTTTGTGATGCAAATATATCACTCTTTTGAACACGTACTGTTTTGAGACGAAAAACGTTTTACTTTCGTGACCCCAACAAACTTGCCGGACTACTTTCGTCTGGACCAAAACTGGACAAGAACTGGACTCACAGGATGCTGTCAGGGGTAAGTCAGTGTGTTTGCACGACACTATTGATGGGGATGCCATACAGATTCATGTCAAAAATCCCGAACCATCCTTTTAAGTTGTGATTTGGGGATGGACATTTGACCTCACAGTAATCTTGACCTGGTGAAATTACTTGTAGTAGCCTTGGAGATATTGTGGTCACAAGGTTTTCGGACAGACATTTGACCTCACAATGACCTTGACCTTAGACCTTTTGATCTCAAAATCTAATCAGTTCATGTTTGTCCCAAACCGCACAAATGGTGAAAGTTTGGTGAAATTCCTTTCATCTGCCTTGGAGATATCGCGTTCACAAGGTTTTCGAACAGACATTTGACCTCACAGTGACTTTGACCTTACACCTTTTGATCTCAAAATCTAATCAGTTCATGTTTGTCCCAAACCGCACAAATGGTGAAAGTTTGGTGAAATTCCTTTCATTAGCCTTTGAGATATCGCGTTCACAAGGTTTCGGGACGGACGGACGGACAACCCAAAAACATAATGCCTCCTGCACCTTACGGTGGCGGAGGCATAAAAAAATCCAAATGGAATTGAAAAATCTGAATATTTCAAGCGTGTAATTTTTTTTTTTTTTTAAATATGCGAGGAATTTAATTCTGGTCAAATTCCATTTACTGCAATCGGATTCCAAATACTCTATAACCATTCCATTCTGTTATGAATCAGAAAAAAGTTATGATAAATCCCAGCACTTTTATTTTTTTAAGTCCTTCATCTACTTCAACAATGTTACACAAAGATCGATATATAACAGTTGTAAACGTCACTTAATTCCACAGGGTGTCGATAATCACTTTCGCCAACACCTCACGTGACTTCTCAAACGCGCGTTTAGATACAAAATGGCGACTGTCAAATGAAAGAGTCAGAAACAAAGTAGGTTTCGACGAGGAGATCATGAAATATCGGTGAATTTGATCAGTAAAAACATGTCCATGATCTTTCCACCATGCTCACCTGCGATGAGAACGTCCGGGTTTTCCGAAAAATTGCTGATCGTGCTGAAAAAATTCCATCTCCGGTAACGAGCTGTGTCATCAGACGACAAGATCAAAGGCCGAGGCGGGGCTTCCGGTTGATTAATTAACCAATAATAACTGTTGGAACTGAAACTCAGCTTTGTAAAATTGTTTCCTGGTAAACCTGAAACGGTGTTGATAATTATGGACTGTCGATAATTGTAGCCGCCGCTCTAGTTATCATCAAATACTAGCATTGAGTGCGACTCTGAAACGTTCACCAGGGACTTGATGACATGATCATGTGTCCAACGTATTCATTTCCTTTTGTCTGTATTAATATACTTAACTCCTGCTTTACATTAGCTATCAGTTTTTAGCCGATTAGGCTTCCAGCAAGCAAAACATGGGACTTGCCTCATGGGCTCGCTCGTACATTTACGATGACGGCAAATCATTCGAAAGCTTTTACACGTATAAAATCGCAGGATTTTATTTCACCTTCGTTTCAACTCAAGACCAGCATCTCTCAAATTCTGATTTAGCTCGACTCACCCCCAAAATTTGCAAGTCGACTGATTCGTGTGACAGGAACCTTCCTTTCTCTGGCGCGCTCACTGAGCTGAAAGGAAATCAGATTTTCACGTGTGATTACATCCTAATAATAACAACAACTCATATGCTCTCTAATCACCAGACCGCATTATTACATTAATGTACATCTTGCACCGTGAAGAGGACCTTCTTTCTTTACAAAGAGGGAAAAAATAAAAGGTTCTAATCCCTCTTAACAGTCTGAGAACTGAATAAAACAAAGTCGCATTTTCTGTCGGATTACAGAGGTTACGTTTCGAATGACGTGTCGAGAGAAAAAGGATCTCTCAGACTTAGGTGGTGTTTACATTAGACCGTATCCGTCTCGTTTTCGTCACGGATGCACTGTCCGTGCACATTAAAACGCCGGGAAACGACTCCACAGGCGGAACAGTTTGAATCTGCCAGGGCCCACGTATTCAACCCAGTTCGTATCTGATCCGGTGCTGTGTAAACATTGAGGAACGAGGAAACGCTGTGCTGAGCTCTAGCTGACGTCGTCATTGGACAACGTCACTGACATCCACCTTCCTGATTCGCTGGCGTTGGTCATGCCACGTTGGTCATGTGACGTAACTGCTGAAAAACAGCGCGGACTTTCACTTCCTGCTATTTGTCCCGAATCACTGCTCGTGCGCTTCACTCGCGCGCTCTGTGAGCTGCACAGGGCCGGAGTGCGCACCCTCCAGAGGGCACTCGCTGTTCAGGGCGGAGTGATTTGGAGCGCAGGATGCCTGCGGAGCCGAGCGTATCCGTGTATTGGCGTTGCTGTGTGCACGCGAATCGTTTTAAAAACGTTAATCTGATGATCCGCTGATACGGTCTAACGTAAACACCACCTTAACCATTCATAACATCTTCATCGTTAGAGTGCACATTTGCTCGTTCTGAACTTTACCAGGAGTTTCAGCAGTAAATGATTAAACCCTGTTGAATTCCACAGTCAGTTACGTCACGTGCTCTTCATGGACCGTTCATTTTTCCAAAGCAAAACTATCCACAAATCAATCACCATGGGTCAGAGGAAAAGTGACATCCAGGCTGTATTTAATTGTCAAATATGAAACAAAGATATAAACGTGTATCTGGACGATATACTGTATATATATATATATATATATATATATATATATATATATATATATATATATATCTTTCCTCACCTTCTGGCGAACAGGCCGAGGTGTACTCTGTTTGAGCTCCCGGGCTTTTTTGATATCCTCTGGACTGAGCCTGGCCATGACAGAGTCATGAACAAACCTCGCGTGATTACGAGGCGCTGTAACATGCAAGAACCGAGCGCTTTGTCCAGGCCAGCCAGACTCCGCTGGAGTTCCTTTGGATGTTCCTGTTGGATTGTAAACGCCATCCTTGCTAGAGATATCTGACGCGAGCTCTGAGCCCATGGCCCATCTGGCTACCTCATGGTCCTCCATCTGGTCCCATCCTTCAATGTCTGGGAACACCTCAGATTTGGGGGTCTGGAAGAAATACAAGCAAAACAAGAAGACAGGGTCATCTATATCCCCACCCCACCCCCATATACCAAGTTTCAAGATATTATTTGTCACATTTTTCAAGTTCTGCTGCAGGAAACCAACCCTACCTCTTTACACTGACCTCAGCAGCCAATGGCATAATAAACCCAGCGGACCTTTGGTCCAGGTGAACTAAAAATTAAAATTTCTCACATTTCTTAGTATCAAAAAGCACATATACATTACTTAATCAACACATAACTTTCAAGACCAAACCACTCATAGTTTTCAAGTTCTGCTCCAGAAACAGAACCTACCCCTAAGACTAAAGCTGGGCAGACACTGTGCGATTTTTGGCCCGATTTTCACTCATGCGACTATTTTGGAGATCGGGCCGAGTTTTGGCTCAATCGTGCGTCTCGGATCGTGTAGTATACATGGGGTAACGACAAGCGATTAACACCTCACGACCTCCTCCCGATCGATCGGATGAAAATCAAACTTGTTTGAAATCCTGCGCATCGCATCCGAGCATCGGCTCGTATAGCGTGAGAACAGGAATCGTAAGCTGCGTGCTGTTTACCCCTGCGATTCACTCGTACAGTGTGAGCAGCAGCTGAATACCGCGATTGAGAAAAAAAAATATCGCACAGTGTATGCCCAGCTTAACCTGTGAGACTCTCACAGCGCTCTTGTTGAAGTCTTTCCCTGCTGACTCCTGTACAGTGTGTAAACGCTGTGCTCTGTTGATGTGGCGCTCAGGAGTGTCATGGCTGGCTGGGAACTGATCGCACAGTTGTGTCCAGTTTTTTCAAATCGTGTAACTCCAAAAACTTGGTGAAATTGTAAAAATAAATACATAAATAAACAAACTCATGAGGTTTTAGGCAGACTGATTTACATTTATCACTTTTTTTTCTCCCCTTTTTGGGTTAAACTAGCTCTCCAGGCATAAGCTTCATAAACAGAAAGCCAATGACGAAGTTTAGACAGCAGCCTAAATTTAGAAAAAACAAACAAACAAACAAACAAAAAAAAAAACTCAATTTTGGTCAAATTCATTCATGCATTTTCAGAAATTGGTCACCGTGACCTCTGATGGGTTTTCTCAGATCGCCTTGCATTTACATTTTTGTGGGGATTTTCCACATGCAGCCAACAGATGTTTTGATTTTTCTTTTTTTTCCCCCTTGTTTTTGAAAATCTAAATCAACAGTTAAAAAATAAATATCAAAAATCTAGCCTAGCGTCTAGTCTGATCTAGCCTAGCGAAAACAGACTCCTTCGTACTACAGAATATCCACTGAGCTGTAATCAGACAGGCGTGTGGGCTGCTTTTCCACAGACTCGAGACGAGCCTTTCCCACGTTAATCACTCTACTGGTGTGTAGGACTGGGATTAACCTGTCTGGAGAACCAGCCTCTGGTGTGCTGATGCAGCGGAACATGGAAATGGGGAGGAAAACAAGGGCCCGACTGATAAAATCGTGTGCCGATATGAATTAATTGCTGGTAAATCGGTGTTGTCGTTAGTAACGGCCAATAATTGAGAATTAAAAAAGAAACCGCTAAACCGAGGATGGGTCCCGTAACTGTAATGTGCGTCGTCCACCAGAGAGCGTCCAGCTATTTAGAAATGTTCAGCTTAAATTAATGACGTATATGCAGGAGTATTTTTATTTTAAACTGATTTATTTATCAAGGAACTGTTAAAAGTGTGTGTGATATGAACATTGCGTAAATGCTATGTTTGAGTGAAGATGGATGAAACATTTTTAATTAAGCAGGCTCGACCTTGAAAACGCATCACAAATGAATGTGCCCGTTTCCAGATGAATAGTTCTGTCTGGAGGCCGAATTAAAGTAATTCCGTTGTGTGCGGATTCCTGTTTGAATGATGATGGTCTTTTGGGGTTTCTTCAGGGTGGGTCTCGGCCAACGCCATCAGTTATCAAATGTCACACATGGTATCTGTATGGGTGCCAACAAAAACTTATCAGTCAGGCCTTAGTAAAAATGAGTGAGCTGTTTGGTGTGTGTGTCGTGCATCCAGTTATTAGGACTGGACTGCAAAGTTAAAACATTAAAGTGCATATCACGGGTAAATTCAGGAGCGAGATCAATGTATTTCTCCAATTTTATATTAAACTTGGGTCAAATATCCGTCACATTTTGCGCAATTGTTTTCCCCCTTGCGCAATAGCAGAAAAATTCAGTTGAAATCAAGCCATTTGAGGCGAATTGGTCCGCCTCTGAAAAAACTTGGCATTTGGATTTCCCGGCAAACATTGATTTTCATGACGTCGCGTGCGGGACGCCTCCCTCTGAATCCTACGCCAGCGCTGGTTTGTTTATGAGAAAACAGCCATAGTATTTACATCCCGGTGTCGTCTCTGTCGTCTTCACTACTTGAATCATCAAATCCAAACAGATGAAGCCCCGATTCTCATTATATTCTTCATCCAAAGGTGAAGTGGCATTGCGCTCAGACGACAATTCCATATTTCAATGCAAAATCGCTGGCTGCTAAACTTGGTCTATACAGGCTGTGCACTGAAACCGTGCGGGCTCGCGCAGCCTGATGGCGCTTCCGCAGGTGACGTCACGAATTTTCCAGACGTGTTTTGTTATTCAGATGGCCTTGTGCAAAATTACCCTTCTGGATGAGTGTGTAAAGGGACATACTTTTCATATTAAAAAAAAAAAAAATTGGTCCAGAATATGCACTTTAACTATTAGACTGTAAAAGGTGAGCACCCTTTTTTTAAAAGAAAAAAAAATTCCCCACACATGGTTATATCATGGGTAGTGTGTGTAAGTAATGAACAGGAAGTCATTTGGGATTCAGCCGAACTGAATGTAGTCAAGTCCGTTAATAAATGAATAAATAAATTCCCATGTTCTGTATCACATTCAGTAATCTGTGGTTGGTAGAAGAGAGCAACTGGACTTGCTTGAAAAGTCTTGAAGACGTTTCGCCTCTCGTCCGAAAGGCATCATCAGTTCTGTCCGTCTCTGTTCAGTGATGGTCGTTCCAGGCTGACAAAATTGAACGATCCTCTCTGGCTAAGATGTCTGCCAGTTTTCTGGAAGTCCTCTCATACTCCCGCACTAGTCGAAGGGAACTCATCCCAAAGTGTGTAGAAACATATCTGTGAAGATACTCAGTCGTCCAGGTACATAGTAATCTGTGGTTGGTAGAAGAGAGCAACTGGACTTGCTTGAAAAGTCTTGAAGACGTTTCGCCTCTCGTCCGAAAGGCATCATCAGTTCTGTCCGTCTCTGTTCAGTGATGGTCGTTGGGATGAGTTCCCTTCGACTAGTGCGGGAGTATGAGAGGACTTCCAGAAAACTGGCAGACATCTTAGCCAGAGAGGATCGTTCAATTTTGTCAGCCTGGAACGACCATCACTGAACAGAGACGGACAGAACTGATGATGCCTTTCGGACGAGAGGCGAAACGTCTTCAAGACTTTTCAAGCAAGTCCAGTTGCTCTCTTCTACCAACCACAGATTACTATGTACCTGGACGACTGAGTATCTTCACAGATATATCACATCCAGTGTGATATTTAAAAAAAAAAAGACTTGGTCTTGTATCGTCAATTGATCAGCTGTAGTGTACGTCTCCAGGAGAGAGAGTGAGTGTGTGTGTGTGTGTGTGTGTGTGTGTGTGTGTGTGTGTGTGTGTGTGTGTGTGTTGTGATGTGATGTGATCTCCTCTCCTCTGCTGTCACAGCCTCGTTTGGTCCCGGCTCTATGAGCATGCCAGCTGGTTTTAGTAATGCGGCTGCCTACAACCTCCCCACAAGCTTCAGTGGAAACTTCCAGCAAGCCTTCCCTGGGCAGGGCTTCCCTCAGCAGCAGCCCTACACTCAGCAACCGAATGGTAGTGACGAGGGATCTGATCTAACATGCTTTGCTAACTTGGTAGTGGTAGTAGTGTTGAAACTGTGTGTGTGTGTGTGTGTGTAGGTGGAGGTTTTGCTGCGTTTGGTCAAGGAAAAGCTGCTGTAGCTCAGTTTGGACAGAACATGGCAGCACCTGGAGTCACCAATAACCCATTTTTGGTGTGTATACTTGCTGTATTTCCTATTTTTATTATACCCCCATTCCGAAAGTGTGTGTGTGTGTGTGTGTGTGTGGGGGGGGGGGGGGATACTGGTTTACACAACTGTTCAAAAGTTGGGGGTCACCCAGACAATTTAGTGTTTTCCATGAAAAGTCACACTTTTATTTCCCACCATAAGTTGTAAAATGAATAGAAAATATAGTCGAGACATTTTTCTGGCCATTTTGAGCATTTAATCGACCCCACAAATGTGATGCTCCAGAAACTCAATCTGCTCAAAGGAAGGTCAGTTTTATAGCTTCTCTAAAGAGCTCAACTGTTTTCAGCTGTGCTAACATGATTGTACAAGGGTTTTCTAATCATCCATTAGCCTTCTGAGGCAATGAGCAAACACATTGTACCATTAGAACACTGGAGTGAGAGTTGCTGGAAATGGGCCTCTATACACCTATGGAGATATTGCACCAAAAACCAGACATTTGCAGCTAGAATAGTCATTTACCACATTAGCAATGTGGATTTCTGATTAGTTTAAAGTGATCTTCATTGAAAAGAACAGTGCTTTTCTTTCAAAAATAAGGACATTTCAAAGTGACCCCAAACTTTTGAACGGTAGTGTACGTCTGAAGAAAAATTAAAATTTCTTCGTATGAAAAGGCACATCTGCATCACCTTGTTCACATGTATACCAAGTTTCAAATCCGTATCATGAATAGTTTTGGATATATACTCTGGAAGCAAACACTGCTCTGAGAAAATAAGTCAAAATCTATTTTATGTAAAAATTTGAAAAACACTTTTTTTCTCAAAAATCCAAAAGGCACCAGTTCGCATGTTGCTTGATATGTACACAAAGTTTCATAAAGATATCTTCAGTAATTTTAAAGATATGGCCTGGAAACAAGAAAGCAACCGGAAAGACAGACGGACAGACAGAACCCGTTTCTATAGAAGTTTGGGCGGGGGATAATAAATAAGAGCAGAGATGTAAAGTAACTGGAGTAATGATTTCAACAGAGGCTACTCTTACACCAAGACTGCAACAGAAAACTGATCATGACGTACGAGTATTTCACGAATTGACAAAAACATACCGTGAGATCACCATGTACCTTATCTTGTTTCATCATGGTGCCTGTCCAGACCCCAACTGCATCTTGGGCAGCTTTGATTCCTGCTCCCAGTGTCGAGTTGCAGGCCATCAACCGCAGCTGTTCTCCTTGAGTGGTGGCGAAGGCGGCACCGACCTTCCCAGCACCCCGGACGACCTGGAGCACGTCTGACAGCATTACTGTTGGGGGGGGACAATGGGAAAACAGTCAACTCTGTATTATTGAGAAGGACGATGTCTTTGACTGCAAGTATGGAATGACAACAAAGCAAGGACAACTTTATCCACGGCTGTGTGACACCAAAGCCATGAACAGAAAGATTTTTAGCTTACAAAGGCTCTGAGCAAAAAGGAATGGACATTTCCAAAAGTTCCTCATATATCTGCACAAAAAAAAAAAAAAAATCCCAACACAAACAATATTCTCCATACCCTTCTCTCCCTATCATTCTGGGACGAATTAATCTTTGTCTGGACAGAACAGACCATCTTGTTCCAGAACTGAGCAGACTTTCTAACAAAGTCTAATCTGGTCTTTCTGTTCTTGAGTGATCAACCCAGTGGCTTGCATCTTGAGATAAACACTCTGTATTTACATTCATGAAGGCGTCTCTTGATTGTAGACTTGGATAGTGATCGGCCTTCCACCTTGAGAGTGTTCTTGACTTGGATAGTTGTTGGAAAGGAGTTTTCCCTTCACCAAGGAAAGAATTCTAGAAATCATCCACTTGAGTTCTTCCGTGGTCTTCCAGGCTGTTTGCTGTTGCTCAGCTCGCCAGTGAATTCTGTCTTTTTAAAGTGCATATCACGGGTAAATTCAGAAGCAAGATTAATGTAATTCTCCTATTTTACATTAAACTTTGGTCAAATATCTGGAACATTTTGCATTCTCTGCAATTTTTTTTCGTCAGCGCTGGTTTGTTTATGAGAAAACGACCTGGTGGTTTTCTGCAAATTTCTTCACCGTTATCGCGTAATTATTAAAATGGTTAACAGATGTATCGTAGGAGGGTGTAGCAACACCAATCATGATGGGATTAGTACTCAGCGTTTCCCAAAAGACCGGACAATGAGAGAGAAATGGGAGCGCTTGGTCTACACAGGCTGTGCACTGAAACCGTGCAAAGCTCGCGCAGCCTGCTGGCGCTTCCGCAGGTGACGTCACGAATCTGGCTCCAGACTCCCTTGGGATTTTGCCAGACGCGTTTTGTTATTTTATTTTTTTCTGCTGTAGACAGATGGCCTTGTGCAAAATTACCCTTCTGGATGAGTGTGTAAAAGGACATTCTTTCAAACGAAACTGGTCCAGAATATGCACTTTAAAGGAACAGTCCACCCTACTTCCATAATGAAATATGCTCTTATCTGAATTGAGACGAGCTGCTCTGTACCTCTCCGAGCTTTGCGCGACCTCCCAGTCAGTCAGACGCAGTCAGACGTGCTGTCACTCCTGTTAGCAATGTAGCTAGGCTCAGCATGGCCAATGGTATTTTTTGGGGCTGTAGTTAGATGCGACCAAACTCTTCCGCGTTTTTCCTGTTTACATAGGTTTATATGACCAGTGATATGAAACAAGTTCAGTTACACAAATTGAAACGTAGTGATTTTCTATGCTATGGAAAGTCCGCACTATAATGACAGGCATACTAACACCTAGACCCCGAAGCCGCCGTCAGGCGCCGCTAAAACCGCCATTTAGAATTTGAGCCGCCGCCAGCCAATAATTTTGTAAGCCAATTTGAGCCGCTATCTAATAAAATTTGGCTGAGCCACTAAGAATTGTGTACATCAAATAATGGGTTTATCCACATCATGAGCTACAAGAAAAGTGACACAAACATGATCAACTGTACACACTAGTAGTAACACAATAGAGACGTATAGGCATACACTGTAGAGATTTAGAACTGATATCACAGCACAGAGAGCCACCACAAGCTTTCCGTTGTGACTACCTGTCTGGCTTCCCGCCCCTCACACCGTTACCACGATACACTGGGGAACCCGGGAACCCACCCAGAGCATCAATCGACTCCGATATCGACGAGATGGCTGCATTCTTTGCCACTGCTGAGGGAAAGTGGAAAGGTTTTTTTTTGTTTGTTTGTTTCACATACTTCGAGATTGATAAAAAAAAAAGTACTCCACCACTCTACTTTCATCATAGTAAGATAGCTGCCAGTCCTTCACTGGTCATTGCTAGTGAGAGTAGATAGCTAGATGCCTTCCTCGAACAATCCAGATTAGCTTATTATTAGCACTGAACTACAATCTTGCTAGATTTATATTTACAATGAAGTAAGAGACCAGGGGACCTGTGGTAATTTGCTTTTTATTCCCACCATTTGTTTGATCCGTTCGCCCGGATATATGCCACACAGTGACGTCCAGTATCAGCCATTTGTAGCCATAAACATTTTGGTGGCTGCAGCAGCCATTAAGGTTTTGGCTGAGTCAGCTAGCCAGCCAATAATTTCATCAGCCAGCCATTATCCTGAAAACAAACGGCTTCAGGGTCTAGTAACACCTTCTGCACGCTTCGACAGCGCATTGATATCTGGGCTCCGTATCAATGCGCTGCCGAAGCGCGCAGAAGGTGTTAGTACGCCTGTCATTATAGTGTGGACTTTCCATAGCATAGAAAATCGCTACGTTTCAATTTGTGTAACTGAACTTGTTTCATATCACTGGTCATATAAACCTATGTAAACAGGAAAAACGCGGAAGAGTTTGGTTGCATCTAACTACAGCCCCAAAAAATACCATTGGCCATGCTGAGCCTAGCTACATTGCTAACAGGAGTGACAGCGCGTCTGACTGACTGGGAGGTCGCGCAAAGCTCGGAGAGGTACGGAGCAGCTCGTCTCAATTCAGATAAGAGCATATTTCATTATAGAAGTACGGTGGACTGTTCCTTTAAAGACGTACAAAACTGTTGATTTGGCCACTTTGGAAGTCTCTGCTCTCTCTCTCTGATAGATCTGGAGGTTGTTTCCCCCCCAGCCTAATGTTGGCCTCTTTGACTTGTATTGACAGCTCTTTGACCTTTGGGAAATTGAAGAATTCCATTCCTATGAACAGCGAACAAATACACATTCAACACTTGCAATCAAGCCCAGACATTTTATTTTGATGTGTCATAAAATTAAAAATGAGGAAAAACAGTCTATAACTAGTCATCACTCGTCTCTGGCCTGGCAGATGCAGTGAAATCGTAACTGTACAGTATGTACACACACATTTTCCAACTGTGTTCCCAACTTTGTGGGACCAGTTTGGGAAGAAGCACATGTGGGTGTGAGTGCCAGGGGTCCATGTGGACCTTCATGGGTTAGATCACAGGGTTCCAGCTCTGCTCCTGCACAGTTCCATGTTCCCCCTGCTTTCTTGACTGGATTAATTAACAACCCATGGTGTGTGTGTGTGTGTCCTCGCTAAGAGTGAATTATGGTGCATTAATAAGAACTGAAAACTGGTAAACAGTGAATCAGACACATTTGACAATCTTCTTCTTCTTCTTTAGTTTTTAACAACATTTAACAAACAACTCTCTGTGCATTAATCCACCCACTGGCCTGACAAAAGATGACTACAGGTTTACTTAAAAACTAACAACGTTCATTTAAAAAAAAAAACAAAAAAAAATTACTTACCGCTGTTTATAAATATAATGTAACAGCCTTCTAAAGCCCCAGACACGCCACAGCCTGATCACCGCTACCCAACCCGGAAGTGGTTCTTTAAAACCGACGTGCTGCTCAGCCAATCAAATTCTCACTCACCAGTGTGACGACAATAACCAACAATTACTGGCCAATGATATTATCAGATACCAGACCAAGTCGGCCAATCAAATATGCATCTCCAAGAAGAGGCGGGCTTAAGTGAAAATAACAACCGTCACGTACTGGGCATTCCGGATCTTTTCACTGAATCAGATCATCAAAAAGAGTCGACTCTTTCGGCTTCGAAGCCGCTGGAATTGAGATAACATGATTTGCAGAGCATTTTATGAAAAAATATTTCACATTTTAAATCATTTTAAAGCACTCCAGATGTGCAGACAGGAAACAGCTGTCTGTGCTGGATTCAGAAGATTAATTTTCAATCACACTCATAATCAAGGTTTCCATTGAAGCATCACACATCCATCCATCCATCCATTATCTCTAGCCGCTTTATCCTGTTCTACAGGGTCGCAGGCAAGCTGGAGCCTATCCCAGCTGACTACGGGCGAAAGGCGGGGTACACCCTGGACAAGTCGCCAGGTCATCACAGGGCTGACACATAGACACAGACAACCATTCACACTCACATTCACACCTACGGTCAATTTAGAGTCACCAGTTAACCTAACCTGCATGTCTTTGGACTGTGGGGGAAACCGGAGCACCCGGAGGAAACCCACGCGGACATGGGGAGAACATGCAAACTCCACACAGAAAGGCCCTCGCCGGCCACGGGGCTCGAACCCGGACCTTCTTGCTGTGTGGCTACAGCGCTAACCACTACACCACCGTGCCTCCCGGTAAATAACATATATTTATTTATTATTTTGAAAACCCACTAGCCACCTGATCTGGCACATTTTAATTGTGCGACAGTAATGACGTAAATACCAGTGCAACGTAGTAGTGTCCGAAGGCGTTTTTTTTTTTTATGCCTCCGCCACCGTAAGGTGCAGGAGGCATTATGTTTTCGGGTTGTCCGTCTGTCCGTGCGTGCGTGCGTCCATCCCAAAACCTTGTGAACGCGATATCTCAAAGGCTAATGAAAGGAATTTCACCAAACTTTCACCATTTGTGCGCTTTGGGACAAACATGAACTGATTAGATTTTGAGATCAAAAGGTCTAAGGTCAAGGTCACTGTGAGGTCAAATGTTTGTCCGAAAACCTTGTGAACACAATATCTCCAAGGCAGATGAGAGGAATTTCACCACACTTTCACCATTTGTGTGCTTTGGGACAAACATGAACTGATTAGATTTTGAGATCAAAAGGTCTAAGGTCAAGGTTAGAAATTGGTGATTTCTTCAAGGTGATTTGAAGAAATCACCAATTCTATAGAGCAGAAAAAAACATGCAGTTGGAATATTCATTGATTTAAAGAAAGCATTTGATACAATAAATCATGACATATTAATAAAAAAACTGGAACGATGTGGCATCAGGGGTATACAGTAGTTTTAAACTGGGTTAAAAGCTATTTAAGTAACAGGAGACAGTTTGTGAAGCTGGGAGATTGGGCTTCCTCATGTTTGGACATAACTTGTGGTGTTCCCCAGGGGTCAGTGTTAGGACCAAAGTTTTTTATACTATATATCAACGACATATGTAGTGTATCTAAAGTAATGAAGCTTGTCTTGTTTGCTGACGATACAAATATCCCCTTTTCTGGTGATAATTTAATGGAACTATTGCAGGAGATCACAACAGAAATAAGTAAATTAATAACATGGTTCAACAGTAACAAATTATCATTAAACTTGAACAAATCCAAAGTAATATTATTTGGTAACAACAAAACAAACACACAAATAAATATTCAAATAGATGAGGTTATTATAGAAAGAGTTAAGGAAATCAAATTTCTTGGAACAACTATTGATGAAAAACTCAGCTGGAAACCACATATAAAAAACATACAATCCAAAGTATCAAGAAGTACTGCAATATTAAACAAAGTCAAACAGTTTCTAGATCACAATTCACTCTGGATTCTTTACCATTCCCTGGTTTCACCTTATTTAAGTTACTGCAGAGGTATGGGGCAATAATTACAAAAATACAATACATTCATTATTCATTCTCCAAAAAAGAGCAATAAGGATTACACACAAGGCTGGTTATCGGGATCGTACAAATACATTATTCTTCCAGTCAGAAATACTGAAATTTGCAGATCTGGTGGACTATCAAACGGCACAAATCTTATTCAAAGCAAACAATAATCAACTACCACATAATATTCAAAAACTGTTCACTGAAAGAGATGGGAGTTATAATTTAAGGGATTTATTTAAATGTAAAAATTATAGGGTGCGCACGGGCGGCACGGTGGCGTAGTGGTTAGCGCTGTCGCCTCACAGCAAGAAGGTCCAGGTTCGAGCCCTGTGGCCGGCAAGGGCCTTTCTGTGCGGAGTTTGCATGTTCTCCCCGTGTCCGCGTGGGTTTCCTCCGGGTGCTCCAGTTTCCCCCACAGTCCAAAGACATGCAGGTTAGGTTAACTGGTGACTCTGAATTGACCGTAGGTGTGAATGTGAGTGTGAATGGTTGTCTGTGTCTATGTGTCAGCCCTGTGATGACCTGGCGACTTGTCCAGGGTGTACCCCGCCTTTCGCCCGTAGTCAGCTGGGATAGGCTCCAGCTTGCCTGCGACCCTGTAGAACAGGATAAAGCAGCTACAGATAATGAGATGAGATGGGAGATGAGGGTGCGCACAACCAAGAAAAGTTTGTGTATTTCTGTTTGTGGGGTGAAGCGGTGGAACAGTTTAAATGAGGAGCTCAAGGGATGTCCGGACATGAAGCGGTTTAAAAAGATGTACAAAAATTTGATTTTCACAAGGTATAAGGATGAAGGGGATTAATCATGACTGGCTGTTTATTGTGTAAATTTTCTTTTTTGAGACTTCATCTATTTGTTTTGTTTTTATTTTGTTCTCCATTGTGAGTGTGGTATTTGTAGTAAACTTGTGTGTAGACAGATGGATATAAACATATAATTAATTAATTATATGATATAGTCATAGAGAATTGATATCTCAATAGTTGAAGTAATAAGTAATATACAGTGTATGTATATATGTGTGTGTATATATATATATATATATATATATATATATATATATATATATATATATATATATATATAAAAGGAAGCTCGATAATCAATTTATATTGACTAAAGTAGAGGGGTGGGATTAAATAAGCACTCCTTTTTGGACATGTAAACTCAAAACTGCTTAGTGTGTCCTTGTTTGTATTTTTGTCTTGTTTTGATTTTGATATATTATTATTACCTATATTATTTAAGGTTTATTTTCTAATTTAGTGGCTTTTTACGTGTTTTTATTGCAAATGCTGTTTTGTTTTTCTTGTTCATCTCATCTCATTATCTGTAGCCGCTTTATCCTGTTCTACAGGGTCGCAGGCAAGCTGGAGCCTATCCCAGCTGACTACGGGTGAAAGGCGGGGTACACCCTGGACAAGTCGCCAGGTCATCACAAGGCTGACACAGACAACCATTCACACTCAGACCCCGTCCACACGTAGCCGGGTGTCTGCTCAATCAAAGATATTTTTCTACGTTTTGGCCTGTCATCCACATGAAAACACATCAAAAACGAATATTTTAAAAAACTCCGGGCAAAGTGAAGATTTTTGAAAACTCTGTGTATGCCTTTTCGTGTATACAGAGATAACTGGACTTTTGCGTTTTAGAACGTCACAATCTGCGCCAAAAAAATGACAACAAATCTGCCCTGACGTCAAACGTGCGACCTTTGTTTACTGCAGAAGCCAGATTAAGCATGGACAAAGAGTAATGGATTGGAGTAGTGCCTTGAAAGCGTTAATTATTGTGCAGGTGCTATTTACATGTTTAATTTTAGAAGCCCATTCTGTAAAGTTGTCCTACCAAGCCTACTGCGCATGCGCAAAGCCTACTGCGCATGTGCAACTACTGCTCCAAGAGCACAGGCGACGGACAACACACACACACAGCGCGCGCGCTCTAACTCTCTCGGACTTTCGCTGTAAAACAAACATGGACCGCTGGCTAAAACGCAGATGTTCGGTTATGTGTGGAAGGGATTTTTTTCGAAGACAAGGTGGTGTGGATAAAACATTTTTATAAACGGAGGGGGGGAAAATGTTCGGTTTTAAAAATACCCGGCTACGTGTGTACATGGCATCACATTCACACCTACGGTCAATTAATGCCGCTTTTCCACTACAAACGCGGCTGAGCCGTGCCGTGCTGAGTCGAGCTGAGTCGAGCTGAGCGGGGCTGTTGGAGTTGCATTTCGACTACAACCGCGCTGAACCGTGCTGGCTGGAAGTGGGTGGACACATTGGGTGGAGTTAGCGAAAGTAGGTGGACGTCACGTGATGTCGTTAAGCAGTGCAAACAGTGACATCAGTGATCTTTTAAGCGGTAGTCTCACAACCCGAATAGTAAACAATAAACATGGAGGACATGGAGTCGTTAGTGTTGCTGGTCTTGGTGCTGTGGCTTGTTGTCACCGACAACGCCAACAGATACTGGCAAGAGCGTACAGATGAGGCGAGGCGCATAAGGCTTCAGAAATTCTCGTAATTCGTAATTATTCTTCTTCCGGGTTTGCGGTGTTTACAGATCCCAGCGTGCTCGCGGGGCGTGCGTGGGCATGTGAGGACACTCCTCCTCACCAATCAGTGCACAGGGGAGTGTCTGCTCACGCCCCCAGCCTCACTCGGCTCGCTTCAGCCCCACTCCAAAACGGTGCGAGTTTTAGGGGCTAAGCAGGGCTGAAGCGAGCCGAGTCGTGCTGTTTTTTGGTAGTCGAAACGCGAGCCGTGTCGGGCTGAAGCGAGCTGAAGTGAGCTGAAAAAGGGTAGTGGAAAAGGGCCATTAGAGTCACCAGTTAACCTAACCTGCATGTCTTTGGACTGTGGGGGAAACCGGAGCACCCGGAGGAAACCCACACGGACACAGGGAGAACATGCAAACTCCACACAGAAAGGCCCTCGCCGGCCACGGGGCTCGAACCCGGACCTTCTTGCTGTGAGGCGACAGCGCTAACCACTACACCACTCCACTGCATAGTCCTCTATCTAGTAATTCCCTATGTAGGGAGTAGGAAGTAGTGAACGAGTCAGACACAAGGAGGGATTGAGAACGGAATGCGACTGGACGTATGTAAATTAGACGTGTTTACGTCCTCTATGATGTCATCACGCAACCACTGAACTTTGATTGACGTTTCAGAGAGCCAACCGCGAGCTTCTCTTGGCAACGCTGACATCCTGAAGCAGAGTCTCTGTGTGACGTCAGAGCCCCAAACAACCAACTCTCAGGTGTCAGAAGAAGGATGAAAACCAACAAACTCGCCCTGTAATCACTCAACACATCATCAACGCAAGGAGTTTGATCGAGGACGGAGTTTTCCTTGGTGTCGTTTGTTCCTGTTCAGCGCTCTGAGACGGCAGGTTGGAGCTTCCATATATGGGCATGCCATCAGCTCGCCTTTCCTATTGGCTGCTGGCGCTGTGCAGCTGCCTGTCAACAAGATGGCCTTCTTCACTTCCAGCTCGGAGACAACACAACTCTGTCTGTTTTAGTCCGACATTTTGGTTTTAAATTAAAACTCGGCCAGTGTAATAAGTGAAAGCGCGATCAGGAGACTGTGTGGATGTGAAGAGCGCAGTGAGAGAAGGAAGGAAGGAAGGAAAGAAGGAAGGCCGGCTCGCTGGCTGGCTGGTTTCACTGGAGCTCCTGCTAGCAGCTACAGGCTAATGTTAGTGTTCAGTGACAACTCTGGCCTTTTTTTTTTTAAATAATGGCTGGTTTTAGAAACCTTTTTACTCGACGTTAGTGTTTTGTTTTTTGCTCGTTATTTGTGGCAGAGCTGCTGGTCGGAGCCCAAATCCGTAGTTTGAAAGGTAAGAAGCTGTAAGTGCGTCGCAGAGTGTATTTATATAACATTAGCGAGCAGGAAGTCTGAGGGAACCGAGAGCTCTGAGATGCTAACAGGCTAAAACTGCTCCAGCTGGACGCCACACGAACGCGGTGAGGAAAGCACTTCAACACATTTTAGTTTATTTCTTCCGAAATGTTAAAAGTATACCGCTAAATCAGTTTATTCATCTTTTAACTAGCAAAACAACGTCGAGTCGTTAGCTCGCTTTGGGCCCAAGTGTCTTGTTTATCCTTCGGTTTGGAAAACAGATTATTATTAGTGCTGAAACACTTAACTCATACGTATATACTCGATATTACTATATATTATTTCTATTTAAAGAAATAAAGCCTGAGCAGTAATATTTCGAAATGCTTTTACTTTTCTTCCCTGACTGGATGATGCTAACTTTGCTAAGCTAAAACAAAATTCTATCACTTGGTAGCAGTCAGTGCTTTAACTTGAGATTGGTTGAGATTTTATTTTATTTTTTATTCCAGGAGTATCTATCTAAAATATCCTCGTGTGTGTGTGGTGTTTTTTTTTTTTTTGTATTAACTATATCAAGGGTTGTTTTACAATCAGGGTACGCAAGCTAAGAATCACATTTAACACTTATTATCTTCAATATCAAAAGGCTTGACTAAATAAACTTGGTTGTTTATTGTAGCCCTGTGATAGCTCTATTTACCATGCAAAAAAAATGTGGTGATAACGTTATTTTTGGTGAATGTATGGCAATATGTCATATTTAGCAAAATTACTCGTGTCATTTAGAAAAAGTGCTTTTTTTGACCACAGGTAGCTCCAAAAGGGATGCACTTACATCATTCTTTATACCATAAAACACATGTTTGGTTCCAGATCATTGGAAGCATAGTTAAGCTTTAATGTTGAATGCCAGTAAGTCTTCAGATTATCTTGATCACATTAGTATGTAATTGTGTCAAAAAAATGTTCTCTCCGAGACAGCTAATTTTTCAATATAAAATAACATATGAGTGATTCCACGCTTATGGGTACTGAAATGGGGACATGAACTTATTCACCTAAAACCATTTCTTTTTTTTACCATCAGGTCACAAAACATGTAATCTTTAATGAATGATATGTTAAAAGATAACTTTAATTTTCTGAGATGTAATAAAAACATATTTATATGCCAAAGTCAAGCCTATGAGTTCCAAAATGATGTCTGTTCCATTACTTCTGTTACGATTGTCCATCTCGCGTCTGTTACAGATTAATTACAATCTAGCTATATACCATGTTAATCTTATTGAAAGAATGTGTACGTTTATTCTACTACACATGTTTATTAATTATATTTGCTAAAACATCACCTTCCTATGTTTCAAAAAGTAATTCTACATTGTTAAAATTGAGAATATATATGTCCACAACACTTCTGTTACGTTCTGACTTTGGCATATAAATATGTTTTTATTACATCTCAGAAAATTAAAGTTATCTTTTAACATATCATTCATTAAAGATTACATGTTTTGTGACCTGATGGTAAAAAAAGAAATGGTTTTAGGTGAATAAGTTCATGTCCCCATTTCAGTACCCATAAGCGTGGAATTGCTCATATCTAAAATGATTTTCATCCTAAAATGTGGTCAAGATATTGGGACATAAATATTAGACAACTAACACGAAGCTTACAGCCTTATATTTAAAAGCACTATGGAAGTCGTGGATTCTGAATTGTCAAAAAAAAAAAAGTCGTCTCCGAGAATCACTTCATTTGTTTCTCCCAGCCCTGCTTAAAGCTACACTTAATCTTCTTTATCTTATAGCAGATTACACAAAACTACCATACACACACGTCAAAAAATTACCTGAAATCTGTTCTTTTAACTTGTCCTTCACTTAAAAACTGGTACAAGAACCAGTTTGAATCAATTTGAATTTTGGACCCCTGTGACACAAACTTTGTACCCTGATTGTAAAACAACCCTTCATTTAAAATGTCCTTGTCTGCTTGAAGCACGTTGCTAACATCGGCTGTTTATCACTGAAGTGAAATCTGAGTTGTAGCTGCGGTGTGTTCACATTTAATCTCATCTACAGGTCACTTTAATCAGTAAGGCTGTAAATCTTCAGCCATTTCAGCAATAAGTTAACCTTATCTAGTTCCTAGATGAGGTGGTGGGGGGGGGGACAAAACAAAACCATAAAACGTTGTGGTTCTAGTGTGGAATATTTGTCCATTTCGAGTTACTCTGTGGTGTCTGATGGTCCAGAGGTGGAGAAACAGCAGCGCCTGGGTCTTGTATGTTTTTAGTTATTATAGGTGTACACCTGATGGACTGGTCATTTGAGTTCTTGTTGGAGAAATGCACGAATTTTCCACATCTACACTAATCTGGTGTAACTGTGGCATTTGGTTAAAATTTTATGTTCATGAAATTGGAAAATTGCGTATGGAAAGGTGTGGGGTTTTTTTTTTTCTCTTTCCTCTTCCTATGAAAGTAGTCTTTGTACCTATTTGGATTGGTTTATCAGGTGGACATCTGTAATGTTTTGTTCCACATCTCCTCCTCACTGATAAGTCTCTCATCTCATCAGCAATGAAGTGCCCACATGAGGAGAGTTCACAGGAAGCTGTATTTTGGGACAAGCCAAAGTTCCAGCAATAAAAAAATGAGTAATTACAAGGGATAATTTCCGTTTTTTCCTGAGTAAAAATTTACCTTTTTATATTATGCCAAATCTGTTTTTTTTTTTTTTTAATTAATTGAGGGGGTTGGGGTATGTTTCTTCATGCTGTTCAGACTTTAACTCCAATGATGTTTACATGTTATTTGTAAGTGGCCATCTTTAATCTTGTTGAATGTGATGTAAAATTCGTGTTATCTACATTGTTATTGGTCAAAACATCGATGGCTATTATAGTCTCGACAGTCAAAAGTTTTTACAAAGACACCCACATCCGTTTTCTTTTATCAAAACTTGTACATGTTCGTGAGCTGCATATCAGAAATACGTTCCTCTAATCGGCTTTTTTTTTTCCCTCAAGCCGAATACTATTGACAAGCGAGATGAAGCGAAGGTACATGAAATTGATGCTGGTATAAAAAAAAGTTTAGCAAAGCAAGAGAGGAGTGTGAGAGAGAGCAATGTTAGACCATGTAAAAACACAGGAGGAGCTGGCTAATGAAAGAAAAAAAAAAAGGACTGATGAGCTTTTGGCTTTGGCCAAGAGGCCTAAATGATCAAATTTGTTTCAAAAATAATGGGAACTGTAAATAACTTGACTGAAAGAAGTGTAAATAGACGTTTTCCTTTTGAAGAAAACATGCAAGTGATGTGGACAGTAAGATAGACAGTCCCCATAAAATATGCATTTTCTTGATTCAATACATTGAATATATGATAATTTGAATTATAGCTGACAGTGTTAACTGTATAACTTGAAAGTTTAGACATTGTGCAGAAATCGTATACAAGTAATGTGGACACTAGGAAAAGGTCAGTCTCCGTAAGATATGAATGGTCTTATTTAATTGAATATATGAATCTGAATTATTAACGGAACTGTAAATAACTGAATTTTAGTGGGCATTTTTTTTTAGAAAAACAAGTGATGTTGACTGAGTAATAACCAGTCCGTATAAAATGTAGATATTTTGAATTCATTGCCAGGGTTTTTTCTAGAAAAATTTAGTATGAGGGCGCTCACCATGGCGAGGGAGCGAAGCGGGGGGGGGAGATGGTGCCGGTTGTCTCCCCCCCCCACCGCGCAAAGCCTTTGAAAAATGCTCCAATGGGACATTCTGAGGCTATCTGAGAGGGAAATTGTAACAAATTGTCTGTCAACATTGAAAAAGAAAGAAGTAATCATCTTCTGCCCCAGACAGTCTTTGGCTTTCTTCCGCTTCGTGCCGCGGGATGACCTCTTTAAATGCCCAAGTGTCAACAAAAACAACTCGCGAACTACTTCTGTCAAAAGCTCCGGCGCCGGTGGGTGAAAGGTCATTCAGTCTCGAGAAATCTCGCTCTACAAGTCAGCTGACCTTGTATGTAACCCATGTCAAATCTCGCGAGAGCAGCCGCGACAAGTAAACAACTAAACAACATGGCGCCTCAGTCTGGAAAACGCCAATTCGGATTGTTTTTGCACCGTCTGGCGGTGTATCTACTATGATTGGAATATTTTTGGAGCAATTATAATGTATTTGATGATCAGACACATTGTCACGTAGTGTTGCTGGGATGTTTTCAGGTAGTCGGTAAGGGGGCGCACACCGAGAGTAAGAGGGCGCAGCGCCCCTGTTCCCATGTTTAGACGAAAGCCTGATTGCAATACACATTCATTTTGATATGTATTGTTCTATATAAGTGTTTATTTCAATAAGTATTAAAAATGGGCATCAGGTGTTTTAATTAACTACAGCTCAGATTGCAGGAAATGGTGTGTAAGGTCTCATTTTGAAAAAAATTTCCTGGGGGGTGTCCCCCCCCATTACTTTGGGCACCTTCAGCGCCCTCAGGACATTTTGCAGATTTTCTGCTTTTTTTCATCAGGACCCACTCTCATCCCTGAATTATGAAGTACAGGGTGTTTTTTAAAAAAAATTTTATATTTCACAATCTAATAACATTAGCAATTCTCGTTCAACTGACCTCAAATTTTAATAGCGTGTGTGGAAACAGGTCAAAATTTGATGTTTAATGTTTTTTGTCTATCTTTTTAGGTATAGAAATGTCATTCACTGGAAAAGAAAAGCTGCTTTTTTTGGGGCATGTGTGTTTTTAAGAGTATGCTCGAACAAGACACTGCAGCATATACATTTGAGAGACTTCTCTTTTAAAAAAAAAAAAGCACTGTTACCAAAGACATGCTGCAGTGTGTTTGGCAGGAGCTCGACTAACGACTTGACGTATGCCGTGTCTCAGACGGCACACATTGAAAATTTGTGAAATCGCTCATGGAACCCACATACCTTTTGAATGAGATTCAAATTTTGAGGAATAAATCTTATTTATTGCTCAACATTAAGTCTGTTCAGTTTCATTTGCCTAGACTATATAGTTTCTGGGATCTTTACAGTTGTGGTCAGAAGTTTACATATAGTGACGTGAATGTCATGGCAGTATTTGGGCTTTCAGTAATTTTTTTTTTTTTTGAACTGTTCTTTTTCTGTGGCAGAATGATTGTACAGTATACATCTTTAATCACAAACGCTAGAATTTGGTGCACAAGCTTTAGTTTTCTTTGGGTTTTCTGAAATCAATACAGGGTCAAAAATATATACAACACACCTAATTTCTGGGTAAAATGTCTCCTTGCAAGATTCACCTTGACCAAACATTTTTGTTTCCCATGAACAAGCTTCTGGCAGAATTCTGGTTGGATATTTCACGGACCTTCATGGTAGAATTGGTAGAGTTCAATTGAATTTCTTTTTCTTGACATGGACTCGACTTATAAGCACGGTCCATATGTTTTCAATTGGGTTGAAGTCAGGACTTGTTTTAAGCTTCATGTTAGCCTGCTTTATCCTCCACAACCAGCTCTGATGCGTGTTTGGGTTCATTGTCCTGTTGTAACTCCCGAGTTGTGTGCAAGTTTCTGGTGGTTTATGCTGAAGAATTCTGAGGTAGTCCTCCATTATTCCATCCACTTCGTGCAATGAACCAGTTCTACTGGCAGTAAAACAGCCCCAACATGATGATCCTACCACCACCACCAGCTGGTACAGTCTCCCTCTGTACGTGGTGGTCATTGTGGCCAGATTACTCCATCTTTCTCATCTGACCATACTGCTTTCCTCCAGAAGGCTTTTTCTTTGTCCGTGTGATCAGCTTCAAACTTTAAGCTTGAAGGTGTCAGTTTTGGAGCAGGGATTATTTCTTGGATAGCAGCCTCTTAGTCCATGGTGATCTGAACTGTAGACAGTGATCCATCAGCTTCCAGTTCATGGCAGGGCTGTGTCATGGTGGTTCCCAGGTTGTTCCTGACCATCCAAACCAATTTCCTTTCAGCTGAGGGTGACAGTTTGGGTTTTCTTGAAGCAAAGTGGCTTGGCAAAGTGACTACACCTCACAGTAACTTGCATACAATTGTTTGAACTGATCTTGGAATTTGCAGTTGTTTAGAAATGGCTCCAAGAGACATTTCGGAGTTGTGTACATCTGCGATCCTCTTTCTCAGATCTGCACTGAGCTCCTTGGACTTTCCCATTTTACTGTGTGTTGGTCAATCCAATGAGTGCTGTAAACAAACCCTTTTTATGAAGGCACAGAGAAGCTACCAGCTGTAGTCAATCATGGTCACGAACAGGAAGTTAAGAGACCTCGGCCTTGACAAAATAAGAGACATTTTGGAAGTTTCAGCACCTTTGAATCAATAACCTAAGTGAGCGTATGTAAATTTGACCATGTGTATTCAGAAAACCCAAAAAAATTTAAAACTTGTGCACTAAGTTCTAGTGGATTTTGTTTTTTAATTAAGATGTATGCTGTACTTTCTGCCACACAAAATATATATAAAATATGAAGCTTTTTTTTTGTTTCAGACCTCGGGAAATGTTTAGTACCTCGCCATGAGATGAAATACTGCAAGTAGTAGAGGTTAAACTTTTTTTTTTCCAAATGTGAGGTAGTTCCTGCATAGAAAATGACAAACGTAACACTACGTATCCAGACTAGTTACAGTAGATAATACGGCATGTTATTTTCTCAGAGGAGGCTGGATTAAAATACAGATGTAACCAATTCAGATGGAAATAAAATTGCAGTAGCGCACCCATAAAACAGCAAGTTACCTCGGGACCTCAAATTTAATCCCGTCCATATAGAGCTCACCGGACTCGATAAAATCTTTTGCCCTGTTGAGACACCTGACCGAGCCAGCTCTAAAACAGTTTGACAGTATTAGTAAGTAATAAACCAGCTCTGTTCTAATTTAATGATTATTATCAGGTAGGCTAGTTATATTAAAATTTAATCTCTTCATAAAGTAACACTTTTTTTTTTTCCTTCATTCCTTAGACTGAAACCTTTGATGGAGACCTCAGGCCATGAACAACGAGTGAGTGGTGAAGAACAAAAGAACTGCCCAGCGTAGTGGCAGATATGCTCTTCATGGGCTCATGATGAACCGTGACACCTTTTCTCACATCAGACTGTGGTGCCCGCGTCCCTTCGGCACCTACTCGCAGAACAAGCCTTACAGTCATGGCACGATCGGCGGAGGGGCAACATCTGCTCTCTGTAAAGCCGACACTGCTGGCTGTCCATCCAGAGATGATGGTGGAGTTGCTGAGGTGCAGAATGACGATGTGGGCACTGAGAACACCCCACCTGCCCCATCATCCAACCTCCTGGCACCCACACCTCCTGCACCACCCTCCCCTGCTTCACAAATGGAAGATGGCAGGGTCTTGCTTGATACTTGGTATGTCATTAAACCAGGCAACACCAAGGAAAAAATTGCCTTTTTTGTGGCTCACCAGTGTACAGGAGCAGGAACTCCGAGACCTAGTGCCATGAAGGTGAAGGGAAATTGGGGCAATGACTGTACCAAGGCGAAGCGTCGTCGCCGCTGCTCTTCGTACGACCCTTCTACAAGAGCTCAGAATGTGACCTCGGAGCTCCCGTCGGAGCCCAGCTGCTTGGAGGACAGCGTTGGAGTCAATGAGACCGATCTGCTGTCTGTCGCAGAGATGGTGGCCCTTGTTGAGCAGCGCACGGCCATGGCCTTGCAAGGCATGGCAGCTCAAGGACAAATGACCTCAAGCAACCAGCAGCACACAGTCCTCCACAATTCCATTTCAGATCCTCCACCTGTTGTATTCCTCTCGGAATCTTCTTCTCCTGCCCCAGCCTCAAAAAGTGACTTTGAACGGCAGCAGCTGCAGCAAGAATCCAGACGTGTTGCTCAGGCAGTAGCACGCTTTGAGTCTCAGCAGCAAAATCTTGAGAGTACAATACTGCGGCCTCAGATTCATGACTCCGGTAAAGACCGGGATTGTGGCGGTGAGACCGGGGCAAACAGCCAAAGCCACGGTCGAGGGGAAGTTAGGATTGCGTTCCGGGTGTCTAGTCTAGATCCCCGGTCCCAGTCTGAGCCGGAAGGTCGCCCCAGGTGCATGTTTATGAGCTGTGGGACTGGAGCAGGACAGGCAGCCACTAGGGCCAAAGAAAAGATTACGTGCGACCTTTACCAACTGGTCAGTCCTTCATCTCGAGACTCCAGTGCTGTCCTGGCTGGCTCATCAAAATCAGATTCCACAGAAGACATAACAGAGCGGCCTCCCGCCACACCGACAGACCACGCCCCAGACCACTGCTCGGGAGAGAAAAAGGCTGTGGCTCGTGAGCGGGTGACTGGCTTCCATGTTGAAGTTGTAGTCACAGGAGCCGTGGACCAGTGCGTCTTCTATGGTAAGGACAGTACAGAGAATGTCCAAGAAGAGACTGTTTGCATAGCTATGCCCAGTGGGGCAAATCGAGCTGATGGTTTAGAAGAACCTCCACCTGGGCAGCTTTTCTTTCTCCAAAGCCCATCTGCTGAAGATGAAAGTGGTTCTGGGATCTCGAGCGGAATGTGCTCTTTGGATCGTGCAAATAACAGCGGCTCGGTCGGGAGTGCGGTGGAGAGGCCAGCCAGCCCGATCGCCAGCGTGGACGACTGCGCTGATAAATCTCTCTGCCGCCTTTACCGTCACGTCTCCCATGACTTCCTGGAGATCCGATTCCAGATCCAGCGGCTTCTGGAGCCACGGCAGTACATGCTCATGCTTCCTGACCACATTATGGTGAATATCTTCAGCTACTTGCCCACCCGCTCTCTAGCAGCCTTGAAGTGCACCTGCCACGACTTTAAGGCCCTGATTGAGACCTATGGCGTGCGTGCCACAGACTCTCGCTGGAACCAGGATCCACTGTATCGCGACGACCCCTGCAAGCAGTGCAAGCGGCAGTATGAGCGGGGGGACGTCTCGCTTTGCCGCTGGCACCCTAAACCTTACCACCACGACCTGCCTTACGGACGCTCGTACTGGATGTGTTGTCGGCGCACGGACAAGGACACGCCAGGCTGTAGAGTTGGACTGCATGATAACAACTGGGTCCAGCCATGTGACATGGTTCAGGCCCGTGCCAAAAGAGAAGATGGGAGGTAAAGACAGGAGCAGTGTGATTCTGGGTTCCTTTCTTATTCTCACTTTGCCTAAACCTCATGACAGTAATATTTATGGTTGAGCCTGCCTCCCTTACACCCCCCCCCCAGAGCTTGTTAACCTTGCTATCATGTCAGTATCAGTTCTTAGCAGTGCAGCATCCTTCAATCTTGCGGCCATAACCTGCTGAGTGACGTTCACGTGTGAATACCAGCGCTGAGTAAATGAGGTTCATGTCTGCTGCATGGGACTAAATCTCTACATGTATTTTGTAAATTGGTTAGAAATTATTTCTGGCTTGGCAGTGTTTTTCTAAACCCAGCACTGAAGCCGATCCCAACCTTGCCAAACCTGCAGGCTAGGCGTCGACTTGTCTTGCTAAAGTTATTAAATGTATTGAGGTTGGATCTCATGTTTTCTTTACTGACCCCGGGGCAAAAATGATGTCACTTTACAAATACCTGATGTCACTTTGTAATCAACAGTTCTGCTGCTTGGGTTTTTTTTTTCCCCTCTTTTTTTTTTTTTTTTTTTTTTGCAAAAATAAGATCAATGTCAAGACATATTTCTTGTTCAGCCCTGTTCCTCTAGCTGGGTCACAACTCGCCTGTCTTTTGCTTTCTGTTGGTGAAGAGAGGGGGGGGAAAAAAATCAGGTTTTCAGCCTTAAGTCCATTCCGTCTTCTCAATCCATCTACAATCTTTTCAAACAGAATCAACTGTTGATGCTGATGCCCTTTGGTTTGGGAGACGATCATAGGTTTTGCAGTCAGCTAATGCTAACGGGATTTTGCCTCAAAAGTAAATAAAAGTTATTTAAAACTGGTGCTTGTGTGTTGCCCTTTTTCCCCCCCAAAAAAAACGTAATGTTTTCAGAAATCCTTTTATTAATTCTAAGAAGGTAATAGATTACTGTAGACTGGGCTTTTGTGCAGTGTGAAATATTACTTTATGGTTTGGGATTTTTTTTTTTTTTAATTGTCATAAATAATCTGACAGAACTTCAGTCTGACTTTAGCCTTGGAGCAGAGTTAATTCATACAGATCAAAGCAAATGTCCAAGTCTTAAAGATTACTAGGTGCTAAATCCAGTTCTGAGTTCATACTTGCATAATGGTTTTCATAGAACAGATAAAGGGATGTGTAACGAGTTCCTGTTATGCATAGAAAGCCCAAAAGTAGACAGCCACTGCCATCATGATCAGCGCATTCGCGTTAACCAAGTGCTTCCAGACTGGGTCTTCGGTTATATCTGGCAGGTCTTTTGACGCTTCTCTGACTTGTTCTTCGGTCGGTTCAGGAGCCTGAGAGCCACCGAAGCCACAGAACCAGGCGATTAAACGGGGAAGTCCGGAGTTACTCCGGTTTCCAGCTACGGAAAGAAACAATAGAAGTTTGGATGT
Organism: Neoarius graeffei; assembly: GCF_027579695.1. Lineage (NCBI taxonomy): Eukaryota > Metazoa > Chordata > Actinopteri > Siluriformes > Ariidae > Neoarius > Neoarius graeffei. Next base: position 58,629,356 of record NC_083584.1, read on the forward strand.
TTAGTACAGTGGTTTATTGACTAATGGGTAATTTTGCCACAGTGTGGTTGAATACTCAAGTTCTGATTTGGTCAAAGTTTTGATTAATTTTCTAGAACAGCATGGCTCAGGCAACAGTTCTGGTTACAGGGTTTATAATAGTAATAATGCGCTTGTTCTAATCTTATTTCTACAGAAGTGCTCGTAACAGGGACGTACGATGGACACCTTTTTGAAAGGACCCTGTCACATCATACAAGATGTGAATCAAATTTTTTTCTTCCTTAACTTGGGAAAGGAATGACTGTTTACACCAGTTATAAGTGATAACAGGAACTAATGTACAAATTAAAAAAAAAAAATTATATACTGTATATGACGTACTCTAATGAAAAATGAGCAAGTTGCTGTGGTATAAGAGGAATAAAAGAGTCAGGGACTTGTTGAAAAACAGCATGCTTTTTTAAAAACTTTATGTAACTACATGTTTATTATTGGATGTCTTACTGTTGTCCTTGTCACACGCGGCTTTTTTTTCCGCCGCTTCTCTGCGAGCGTTCCTTCCTCGTTCCTCTTCCTCCCAGTCCAGATCGAGCCTTTCTTCCTTTGAGAATCGCAAGCTAAAGACAAGGCGGTGAAGCTTGACGGAGAGAATTGTCAATTAAAAGTGAGTACAAGTGTGAAGAGAGAAAAACAAATGAATAATCATCCAGTGCTGAGGATCTGCTTACGTGTTTGTCGTCTATAGGTGGCGTGCAGCAGCTCACGAGGAGCACGAGGATGCCGGTACAGATGAAAAGCAGCACCGCAAAATACAGGTAATGAACCCCACAAATCAGTGAAGGGCATGTGGAAGGAACGAGACAGGTACCTGAGCCAAAGTAGAACTCGGGACCCATGCGGCATAAACCCATCACCAGGCCGCCCATTAGTCCCCAGAAAGCCCCCTGGCAGAGGGAAGAAAGGACGTCAAGATCATTATAATGATGGGCTCCTGGTGCTCAAACCATTTTAACATGCCCTTTTTCCATTTTAAGCAAAATAAATAATGTGGAGTTGAGCACTCCATGATATTCCAGGTAGAATGACTGACTAAATATGTTTCTCTAATGCGTTAAATTAATATAACTACAGATTTGCAAGAAACTGACAGAGATCACCTTTTAAGTGTGTGTTTGCTTCTGGACCAAGTGTATTCTGATAGGCACCCCCGCCCCCCACACGCTCTCTAGCTGACTTCTCCATGACTTAAGTGCATCATGAAAATAGTACTGGCACCCAGGTTTTGTTAACTTCCTTAAATGTAAAACATTATTTATTCTTTCCAGCTCATAACGAAATTTTCTGTCTAGCCATAACCTAAAAAAGTATGTGAACTTGGTGAATTTGTTTTCCATTTTAGTTTTAGATTTCTTCATTTCTAGGAATGGGTTTTTTTTTTGGCTGCCGTTTTTCATAACTGGTCACAACGTTGACGAACCAATTAAATGTTTTCTAGAGCAGGGGTTCTCAACCTTTTCTACTTTAAGGCCCACCTAGTCATACTTGTAACGAGTCGGGCCCATTAAAGAAGATCCCCAACTATTTTGGCTCAGCTGTTCTATTAGAATCTAACAATCTATTGTAAAGTGTATTAATGGGATGCAACATCACTCCCTGTTACAGACAAGGGCCTAGGAATTAAAAAAGTGCAATAAAAACAGTTTTTTTAACTGCAGGTATTATTTAAAACTGTATAGATGACCGAGCAAGGCTGTGTCCGAAATCACTCATATTAACTACTCACTATATAGGGAATTCTATATAGAGGACTATATAGTGAGCTCATTGATAAAATGAAAGGGGGGGAAAAAAAAAAACTTTTGGATACTACTCCACCGCACTGTTATTTACATCAGGGCTTCTCAACCTTTTCTGCTTCAAAGCCCACTTATTCATACTTGTAACTAGAGCTGTGGTCAAAAAAATCGATCCACGATTCGATATCGATTCACGCGAAAACAACACGATATCGATCCAACAGCATGTGAATCGATTTCTTCCAGGTGCCTATAACACTATTTTCTCGAACGCACAAGGGACTATTTTCTCCAACGCGCAAGGAGCACTATAAAAGCGGGTGCCGGTAAAATGAAACTTATAAAGAAAACAAGAAGATGGACGAAGCTGCCCGGTTAAAAACACCGCCGGGGATGAAGTCGGATGTGTGGAAACACTTCGGCTTCAAACGGTATGAGGACAGAGACAAACTGGACAAAACGAATGCAGTTTGCAAGTTGTGCCAAATAGAAGTAAAATATCTGGGCAATACCACCAATCTAAAGAAACCATTTATCCAGGCACCACCGCGAGACAGCTAGTGCTAAACCTGACGCGAAGCAGGCGGCACTTGAAAATGCATTTGGTGTGAAATTTCCCCCACAGTCTAAGCGTGCTATGAGCCTTACAGAGGGAGTCGGGATCTTTATTTGTAAAGACCTCCACCCCTACAGCGTAGTCGAAAATGCTGGGTTTAGGCTACTAGTAAAGAGGTTAGAGCCACGCTACGTCTTGCCCAGCCGAAAACATCTAAGCGAGACAGTAATTTCTTGACTGATGAGCTTTTTTTTTGTGTGTGTGTTCAGAAACCCAGACCTGGGTATGTTATTTAACTAGAAGAGGGCCACCAAATGTCATAGTTTGTTACACTCTGAGACTTATCAGTCAAACATAATTTCTTGACTGATGAGCTATTTTTTTTGTGGTCAGAAACCCAGACCTGGGTATGTTATTTAACTAAAAGAGGGCCACCAAATGTCATAATTTTGATTTAGACTTCACATAAAACCTGGATATGTTTCATTCCAAAATAAATAAGCTTTCTTTCAAACTTGAACTCTTGTCTCTCTGTGTATCCCTCTTACACATACACAGATACAAGCACAAACAGACATGGAGCTGTTTGTCAATAGGGTCAGTTTTTATTTAAAAGTTTTAAAGTGACAATACAGCAATATGTACATGAATGGATATCGAATCGATATCGGATCGAATCGTGGATCGAATCGTGGATCGAATCGGATCGTGACCTAATGAATCGAAATCGAATCGATCCAGGAAATCCGGATCGATTCCCAGCCCTACTTGTAACGAGTCGGGGCCCATTTAAAAAAAGACCCAATTATTTTGGCTCATCTATTAGAATCTAATAATCTATTGTAAAGTGTATTAATGGGATGCAACATCACTCCCTGTTAGAGGTGGGAGCCCAGGAATTAAATAAATTACAATAAAAACAAACGCTTTGTAGGTATTGTATTTAAAACTGTATGGATGTGCCAGAAGCTAAACATAAACCCATGCAGGGCATTCTCAGTCAAAAGGATTTAATGATCCAAAAGTGGAGTCTGGTCCATTAACACAAGGACTTATTGCCATGTTTGTGTTCAGCAAACAAGCAAGTTATTAAAACCAAGAAGTACACTCAAAAGAAGTGGATATAGAACCCACTCAGTGGGATTAAACCTTACACGCTAACAAAGGATTTTTCCCTTGAAAGAAAAATTTGACATTATTAGAATAAATTTTGATCCTATTGTAGCTGTAACTAAATACAAAGACAATTATGCATACTATTAATTCACTGAATTATCTTCACGTGAAGTGTTTAAGATTGTGTGTGTTTGTATCTGTACATGCATGACCCCACCAGCTCTGCTGATCAACTTATCTTTAAATATTCATTATGAGTTGGAAAATTATCCATCCGGTGAGTCCCCCGACATCCCAAACTACCTTGTGCAGCAGACATCGTTCTACACAGGGACACGGATGAAAATCTGGAAGAGCACAACTTTTTTATAGTATGTGGCTGGGTTAAAGATCTGGGGATCAGGACAAGATAAATCCTATATCGTTTTTGCCCGGCGAAGGAGGAATTTCTGGGCTTTTTGTACGTGTCTTTGTGATGGTTGCTAGGAGGCTACAAGTTTTAGTATCGGGTGTAAACAAACCACGCTCGATTCTCAATCGTCCCTGTTCTTCTCTTCCACCAGGCATCACAGATCCATATAATTTACACACAAACGTATTTATTTATTTTGCCCACTGCGCGTGCAGGTTAAATGTAGAGGAGGAATGTGACAAAAATAAAGCCTTGTTGTTCTTAATTTACCCACAAATGTATTTACTCTACTTAAACTGTTTGGCCAGCCAGCTCCCTGATTTGGGACACTACGACATCCTGAACTATTTAGTATTGGGCTTCAAACTTGAATGTTCAGTTAGGATGAGGTCATGTGACCTGCAAAGACCATAGAATATGATTCTCATCAAGCCATTCACTGAGCCCTTGTGTTTTGTAGAGATGGGGGGGGGGGGGGGGGGGGCATTCTGTATGAGACCATACTCATCAGGCTGGAAATGTTGTGTCATAGGATAAAGATGATCAGCCATAATACTTTATTTGAAGAAGTGACCTTTCATTGTCTCTACTGAAGATATAAATGATAATTACCGGCTCATTAACTCTCTTCACAAAAATAGCCAGACAGAAGACAGCTGCGATAGGTGGGGCTAGGTAACTCGTTACTGATTGGATATAGTCGAATAACTGACCACTCTGGGCAGCCTGGACCACAGGGATCCAGGAAATGCTGATTGCAACAATGCAGAGCACCCATATCCTGTACGAGAAACAAAAAGGACAGCTGAAAAACAAATCATTACTGCTGATGTTTTCACATTTGTGCAGTATGAGAGATGAACCTCAACCCCTCAGCAAGACATCAAAATATAACCCCACAACAACAATGATGAGGAATATAAACAGTGACAGACTGCAGCCTTAACATATGGCTGTTATATAAGCTTCAAGTTTGTGTATATATCGAACATGGATTGTTGATCAATGTAGAATAAATACGAAAGAGTCGGCGTGGTCCGAACCTGCTGACGATCATGAGCTCCCTGTCTCGGGCCTGAGGCCTGATGCGTGTCCATATGTCCATGGTGAACAAAGTGCTGCTGCTGTTGAAGATGGAGGCTAAAGAGCTCATGAGTGCTGCAAGCATGACCGCAAGCATCAAACCCCTCAAACCTGAAGAGAGGTATGGCAAAAAAAAAAAAGTCATAATAATAAACCGCACAGAAGGTTAAGACACCGAAAAGCCTCCTCTTGAGCAGCACGCCAACATGTATGCTTCCACCACTAGGCGTTATGTTTTTGGGTTGTCCATGTGACAGTCCGTGCCTCATGACTGGATTTTGGAATTGATCCACATGGGGTCAAGGTCAAATATCTGAAATACGGTTTCTTCCTTCCCATTTGTAGTATTTTGAGGGTATTTGAGGCATACAAATTATTACATACCTGCAAACTAGTCGCTTTTCGGCGAAATTCGCCGTTTTGCAAACAAAATGTCACTCTCGTGATTCATCTAGATCCGAAGTGTGTTTTTTTTTTTTTGGGGGGGGGGTCCCGGTCAGGGGATCAGCGGTGGATGGGACTTTCAGTAAAATGGGATTGCTATCTTCACGAGTCATTTGGCCAATCACAAACATCCAAGTCAATCCATCTTTCCCACGGTGAACTAAACCTTTGCCTGACTAAACCACAGACAGTAAACATACAACCTGCGTCAGAGACTTCAGAGATCTCTGGACACTAGCGACAGACTTGAGGTAAGTCTCGTTATCTGCCAACAATGTAATATGCTGTGTAAATTAAACTTGGCTTGTCAAAGATAATCCTACTTTAGCAACGTTACATGTGTCGTGATATGAAACCTTTTCCAACATGTTTAACGTTATACATAATGTAAAGTTTTTCAGCTTGTATGCTAACGTTAGCTAGGATGTCAGCTAACATCAGTGAATTGTGTGTTAACGTTAACCTTTCATACCAGTCGGTTCAGTTTGAATAATTTTTGTGAAGAATATATCTACTGCATCTACTGTTATCTGATGATAATGCGACATTGTTACAAGATGAGGAATGAAAACGAACACGTAACGTTAGTACACCGGCGTTTTTTAAGTGATTGAAACACCTCCGGTGGATCATTTAACATGGATGGATGTAGTGAGTTAGCCTTTACAAACGTTTATGGTAACAAAAAGGAGCCCTGACCCAGCCGATAATATTTGGCCAATTCTCTTCCAGAATGAGGGAGCTTAAAGAGGAAGACGCTGTTTATGTAGCAAAGCTTGATGCAGGTCTGAGGTGCAGGTGGAGCTGGGCCTGGCTAAAAATCAAGGTCAAGACTGAAGTGAAGGGAGTTCAGCACAGCTTCCCGCTGGCGCAGTTTTTTCATAAAATGGACAAAGCCGGGTATTCAAAATGCAGCCTTTGCCAAAAAGAAAAGTTACAGCAACAAAGGCTCTCATACTCTTTTGGCACACTGCCATGACCACATCCAGTGTCCTTCCAGTCCCAGAGCAAAGTGCTTCCAAGGGGCCTGATGTGATGAGGGAGCGAGTTAGGGTGCCTGGAGCGACATTTCAGCGAGTTGCCAATGCAGAGGTGTGTATAGATTAGGCTAAATAGGCTAGGCTTGTAGTTTTCTGTAATTCTACCATTTCACTGGTTAACAGGTTACTTGATATTTGCCAGTAGGCTAATGTTAGGCAAAATAGGAGTAGACTAGCCTACATTACCAAAAATTGTACATTAGGGTGGTCCCAAAATATATGGGAATTTTTTTGTTTTTTTACCAAAACATTCTGACCACCCTACCATTTTTTTTTTTTTTACATAGGCTAAAAGAAGGCAACAAGCAAAATTTCAGAAAAAATGGTTAATATTTAGAGGTGCCACACGAGGTTGCAAATCAGGTTAAGCTAGTAACATTAGTTGGTGCGTAGACTGTTGCAGAGAAGATCTCAAACCCCCAAAAAGTCACAGTTCTAGAGGGAATATGCCACTTCTATGAAAAAGAGGCAAGAAGAGTTTATAGACTGATAGAAGGTTAACTTTCATTCACTAAGGGCTTCTTAAACAATGAGCACTGATCGTAATATGCTGATGAAGTTGTGAATGTTTTTCAGATGGCTAGCAACAGGAATACAAGTAGTACCGGTGGTGCAAAGCACAATTATGTTTGGTTAATTCGTCCCACTTCCAAGGAACTGTCTGGGAGAAAGCTTCCTTCTACTAGGGAAGTGTGTTCTTTTATCTCATAATACCGAAGGGTTTAGAAAATCACAGACAAGTAATAGCTATTGTTACTTTGAACACAGGAAGTTATATTTTTGTATTAATATGAAACAGTTAATAAGCCACATTATTTTATATTGTGTCTTGAGTGAAAACTTTAATGGCTTTGTGGCACCTCTAAACATTGTTCAATCTTAACCAAATTTCGCACAATAACTTCTTTTAGGCAATGTAAAAAAAAAAGTAAGGTGGTTGTAACAAAATCCTAAAAAAAAAAAAAAAATTTGGGGACCACCCTATTGTACATTGCATGTTTAGTTAATTTAGAGATTAACTACCGTAGCCTAGATCATGTCTATTGGAATGAGGATCCAGTCTTAACAACTTTATAATAGCAATGGAAGTTTGTGAATATTAAACCAGCTTTAATAATGTAAATCTAATGATATTTTCTTTGTTTAGGCAGTGGTTCTGGCTACTCTTGCTGAATATTCACTTCCTTTCACCTTTGTACCAGTGATGGTGAACCTGGCCCAAGTGCTGGCTGAAGACAAAGTAGCCCTTAGTGGGCTGAAGCCATGTTGCCCAAAAGAGACACATGGCAAAGCAGAGGAAACTGGCCATGGAACGGCTTGTCCAGGCCAAAAAAAAAAAAGAATTGAGATTTACTGTTAAATTACTCAGCTTGACATTGTTGATTGACCAAAAAACAAGATTGTTAATAAACAGGTTTTTTGTTTACCTGTATCTATGTTGCGCCTTTTTTTCGGAGAGGGGGAGGGCGTAAAAAAAAAAGTCTGTCATCTTTTTCAGACCTTCTGAGTTTGCAGGTATGTTATTAACAAGGAGGAGTGGACTTGTAGATTATTTCTTGCCTGACTTGTAGATTATTTCTTGCCTTACTTGTTTTTGAGTTTGGCTTAAACCCACTCATTCAGTGGACCAGTCTACCATCTTCCACATACATGAGCTCGTTGATGTGTTTGACAGCAGAGGCAAGTTTTTATTCTTAGTAGACTTTTTAAACAAGAAAATTCTGCTCGTTTCGCACCATCAAGCTTTTTATTCTTAATTTCTGCCAAATACATCATTCTCGACATTATTTCGTCCTACTTGTCTTTGAGCGTTGGATTAAACCAATTCGAAATGACCAGTAACTGCAAGAACCCATCGATAAAGGTAACTCGGATGATCTGGGATTGTGATTTCCACCAGAACAATTACAAACCAGCAGCCTACAAGTTAGAATGCTTGTGCCTTAGATTTGCATTTTGTGCTGCAAATAAGACAAATGCCTTTTTTTCACATGAATATGATGCAACACGGGTGCAACCAAGCAAGACAGAATGGTGAGACTATTATCATGGCAGTGTTGAATGTGCAATAGAAATAAAACTTCATGTCTCTCACCATTGGGCATGATAGAGACCACCAGTTTGGGGTAAGCGATGTTGGAGCAGCCAACTTCTGTCCCACACACTCTCTTACATTCGCTTGGCACCACACACCCGACCTCATCTAATAACACATGTTGACCTTTTCTGAGATGAGCCGCATACTACATTTTAACATTTTACGATAAACAAAAGTAGCCACATCAAAGGGTTTAGTCGAATTACGATATTTACCAGGGTAAAGGATTCTGCTGATCATGCCTGGGAACACCATGAGGAACATGGGCAGCAGTTTCAGGTAGCCGCACAAGATACATCCCGCCTTGACATGAGTCAGACTGCGGGCAGCCAGACAGCGCTGAACAATGACCTACACCACAAAATGAGAGAAATCTAGAAGACTCCGCCTGTTAATCCTCATTTGTTCGCAGAAGCATTTACATGTTCGTAAAATCATTTAGATTGTATAATTGGTACGAGTTACTGTAGTTTTATTTACAGAAGTTTAAATATTTTTCAATTCGGCCCCCAGTGAATCATGAATTTTTGTAAAATCCATTATTTCATGTTAATGACTTGAAGGAACACAGTCAAACAAATCCATAGATTAAAGACAAATAAAATGATGGAAGAGTTGAGGCCAATTCGATATTGTGACAAAATGCCTTAAATCTGGCCATTTTTCTGCATGAGCTTTACCTTTTATAAAGTTTTGTTCGCGTCACTAAATCTATTCTAAATGTACTTGGTGTATTAAATCCCTTTTTAGATGTTCTCATCTTTTGTAATGATACAAATTTGGAATTGTCATATAACTCGCAGAAAACAGCCCATAATATTGGAGTTAATACTGAAGCACATTGAATGTTGTGAATGCATCATCAGTATTTTTCAGCGCTGTTGATTATGAAAATCAGATGGAAATGAGTTCTGGTCCCATGTGTTGCCATCAGATGTCACATTATTAATTGAATGTGCACAATTAAAATGTCATATGATCTCAATATAAATAAAAGTGCTCCGAGAGCACAATATATTCTGCTGGCAACTATATCTAAGGCCATAACTCTGGTAAAATGCGACTGAATTGAACGAAATTATTACGAAATATGTGTATTACCGACATATAACAAAGAATCCTGTCAAGTTTTGTGAAATTCCTCTAAATATTGTGAGAGGTATTGATTTCAGAAGGTGAGCACCCTTCCTGGGACGGACAGGTGGATGGACATCGCCACGACATAATCCTCCTTTGGGCCTTTCAGCCAGCGGGGGATAATAAAACCGTTCCTGGAAGGGCCCAGATTTTGTTAGAGAACATACATGAACATTGTTTCCAGTGGTTTGATTGTGGTCCTGAGATAACCAACCCAAGTGGTTGGTCAATGGGTTAAAACGTGCAAAACGTAATGCGTTTAATACCCAGTCAGGTTTGGTTTTCGTCAGGGCACGTATTTCATGAATAAAGTAACATTGGCATGGCTCACCTGGTCAGTGCACCAGTACCATCCTCCAATAATAGCAATACCAAATAACACCCCAGGCCATGGCAGGTCTCCACTCACAGGATCCCTCAGCAGGTGGAAGGCGTCCTCACGTGGTGTATAACACTGTGGGGAGATATTCAGGCGCTGGAGGTCTGAGGCCAAGCTGATTGATGGTAGCGCTGAACCATAGTTCTTTAGTAAAGCACTGTATCCACCGACCTCATAAAAGGCTGTTGAAGAGAGAACAGAGAAGAAACCAGAAGTTTGAGGAATTGAAGTTCAGGATCGCTTTACTTTTGGGGGTTTGCATGTAATATGATACTGTAGAATTCCATGAACACCCACAGAATCCCATGAGGACAAAGGCTCCAGCGATGATCACAAAGGTCTGGACCGTGTCCGTGTACATCAGAGCTGCCAAACCACCTACAAAATGCAAAGATAACACTTATAATCTAGCTTACTACATCTTGTTCAGTGTTTATGGTATATTATTACACATGCAGGACACATTTTCCATGGAATAAAAACATGTATTCTGTTCCCTCCGAGCGGGTTTATTGATGGCATGCAATATCATATCGCTTATCCGCCACGTATTACGCCACTCTCGCTAATGGAGAATGAGAGTGCAATATTGTTACAGTATTGCGTGTTGTCAAGACAACACGGCGTCACACGGCTCATGCGAAGATCCAATGACAAAACGTTTCTGCTGCGCATGCACACAATCATTTCTTTGTCAGCCGGAAAAGAGAGAAGACGACGCTAATCCAGTGCCAAGTTTAAGCACTAAATAAACTAAAGACGCGCTGAACACCTGAAAGGCTACCAAAAGTTCATTATATATTCTTTACACGTATTTACAAGAGAAAAACATACCAATGGACATCGAAAAACTGGAAAAGAGAGATGTCGGAGATATAAAACTTCAGCACGAGCGAGTGACTGAGACAGTTTGTAAACAAAAATGGCCACCAGGTTTTCTTAATTAAAAGCGGAAGATTTTGAGAGAATTTTGGCTGCCAGATCGCTCAGTTGTGTCTCGTTGGGAATGTTGATTTTAAAAGTAACTAAGTAAAATTACACAGGGGGGAAAATATAATAATAATAATACTGCGCTAGCATTACACCAGCTAGAAGGTAACTGTGCTGTTAGCACAACAGTCCAGAGTCGCGGGTAAGCTAGCATCGGCCTTTGCTAACGCTACCACGACTCTGGCTGGAAGGTAACTGGACTGTCATGCTAACAGCACTGAGTCGCAGGTAAGCTAGCGTCGGCATCGCTAACAGCACTGAGTCGTGGGTAAGCTAGCGTCAGCCTTTGCTAACACTACCATGATGCCAGCTGGAAGGTAACTGGACTGCTGCGCTAACAGCACCGAGTCGCGGGTAAGCTAGCATCGGGCTTCACTAACAGCACTGAGTCACGGGTAAGCTAGCATCGGTCTTGGCCAACACTACTGCCATGCTAACAGCACCGAGTCGCAGGTAAGCTAGTGTCAGTCTTGGCTAATGCTACCGTGATGCCGGCTAGAAGGTAACTGGACTGCTGCGCTAACAGCACCGAGTCGCGGGTAAACTAGCATCGGCCTTCACTAACAGCACTGAGTCACGGGTAAGCTAGCATCGGTCTTGGCTAACGCTACTGCCATGCTAACAGCACCGAGTCGCAGGTAAGCTAGTGTCGGTCTTGGCTAACGCTACCGTGATGCCGGCTAGAAGGTAACAGGACTGCCATGCTAACAGCACCAAGTTGTGGGTAAGCTAGTGTCGGTCTTGGCTAACGCTACCATGATGCCGGCTAGAAGGTAACGGGACTGCCATGCTAACAGCACCAAGTTGTGGGTAAGCTAGTGTCGGTCTTGGCTAACGCTACCATGATGCCGGCTAGAAGGTAACGGGACTGCCATGCTAACAGCACCAAGTTGTGGGTAAGCTAGTGTCGGTCTTGGCTAACGCTACCATGATGCCGGCTAGAAGGTAACGGGACTGCCATGCTAACAGCACCGAGTTGCGAGTAAGCTAGTGGCGGTCTTGGCTAATGCTACCGTGATGCCAGCTAGAAGGTAACTGGACTGCCATGCTAACAGCACCGAGTTGCGGGTAAGCTAGTGTCAGTCTTGGCTAATACTACCGTGATGCCGGCTAGAAGGTAACTGGACTGCCATGCTAACAGCACCGAGTTGCGGGTAAGCTAGTGTCAGTCTTGCCTAATACTACCGTGATGCCGGCTAGAAGGTACCTGGACTGCCATGCTAACAGCACCGAGTCGTGGATAAGCTAGTGTCGGTCTTGGCTAACGCTACCGTGATGCCGGCTAGAAGGTAACTGGACTGCCATGCTAACAGCACCGAGTTGCGGGTAAGCTAGTGTCGGTCTTGGCTAATACTACCGTGATGCCGGCTAGAAGGTAACTGGACTGCCATGCTAACAGCACCGAGTTGCGGGTAAGCTAGTGTCAGTCTTGCCTAATACTACCGTGATGCCGGCTAGAAGGTACCTGGACTGCCATGCTAACAGCACCGAGTCGTGGATAAGCTAGTGTCGGTCTTGGCTAACGCTACCGTGATGCCGGCTAGAAGGTAACTGGACTGCCATGCTAACAGCACCGAGTTGCGGGTAAGCTAGTGTCAGTCTTGGCTAATACTACCGTGATGCTGGCTAGAAGGTAACTGGACTGCCATGCTAACAGCACCGAGTCGCGGGTAAGCTAGTGTCGGTCTTGGCTAATACTACCGTGATGCTGGCTAGAAGGTAACTGGACTGCCATGCTAACAGCACCGAGTCGCGGGTAAGCTAGTGTTGGTCTTGGCTAATGCTACCGTGATGCCAGCTAGAAGGTAACTGGACTGCTGCACTAACAGCACTGAGTCGCGGGTAAACTAGCATCGGCCTTTGAGAATGCTGATATGAAGCGTGCATGTATAATAATATTGGCTGGCTTTTTTCGTGGTCTATCAGATATATTCCATTCAGCTAATATGATATTGAACGAGTCGAAGACGAGATAGACCACTCAAACCCAGGCAATATTATTGAAACATTTTGTGGTAAATATATCCAAGTGCTACTACAGTCTATCAGTAACACTCAGGATCACGTGCAAGAGGCATCTTCGCTAGTTCAGCCAGCACAGGGCGCGGATCACAATGCCGCAGACGCAGGTCAAGAGCTGCAGTTAATGTTCACATCAAACATCAGAATGGGGAAAAGTGTGATCTGTGAAAAAGCATAGCATGGTGGCATTGTTTACTTCAGCAGAGCTCGCTGTTCAATACGCATTCCTGATTTTTAGAATATTTTTGGTTTAACTATCAACTGTAGAGATATAAAAAGTCATTTGTAAAGTGATTACTCAAGTAGATTTTTTTGTTTAAACCAAATGACTCATTTACTCTTGTTCAAGTAACTTCCATCATCAGCACTTTTATTGTTGCTCGAGTAAATAATTACTCCAGAAGCTGTAACTTTATTGAAGTTACTGTGTTTTGTACTCTTTCCAAGACCTGAGCGGTGATTTCAAGAAGTTTATCTGTCAGAAAAGATTTCAAAACCCTCTTATCATGGATATCTATCTCCTGGCAGTTTTTGTTTGTTTGTGGTGTTTTTTTAAAGGAATAAAAATGCTAATCTTGTGCACCGCAGTGCAGATGTGGTTATGATTTTCCGTAGACGGAGCTGCATTTTTAACTTCAAATCTTTTCTGTGTCGTCTTTCCACTTCTGCTTTCTGTGCGAGTGTGAATGAGTTTCACCTGTCACAGTATAGAGCGCCGTTATGGAAAGTAAAGCAATGACTGCAACGTAGATGTTCCATCCGAGGGCTTGCTGTATGAACACTGCTCCAGAGAACATATCCACCTGAACAAAGACCAGAGTGGGTCACAAAATAGTGAAAATACAACAGAGTTAAAGGTCGGAGTGGAGATATATTTTTTCCTCCATTTATTGTGGTTGTTACAACAGGGAGTCAGCTGTGATGCTGTTGATGGTGATATTCGCTTTAATGTAAAAACGTCGGAAGCCGATCCGTTTGTGTAAAGACGAGAAGGTGAGAGAACTGGACAGACGAAAGAACTAAAGCCCTGCTGCATCACTCTCTTTAGTTTTATTCCCACTCTTCAGTAGTCAAATAGCATTGTGGGTGATGGAGGAAACTGAACAAAGACCAACATGTTGATGGAAGAAGCATAAACCAAACAAGTCAACTCCGAATTTAAACATTTAAATAATATTTTGCCCATCTGTAGATATCCTAGTTATCACTCGTTTTCTGAGAATATCCAACATTTTGATGTGCCTTTGTACTTACAGAGATCTTCGTGAAGATGTAGAGGAAAAGTGAGATGACTGAGAGGTACAAACTAATTCTCGTCCCACCAAATCTCTTCTTCAGGTATTGTGGCATAGTGATCACCTTTTAAAGAAACGAGATCCAAAATATTTCTCCAAGCACATTTACACCATCAGCGTTCAGTCACACAGATCCCAGACGCTCTCAAACAAACGAGTTCATTCAGGATAAAAAGGAACTTACTCCAGCTGTCAAATACACTGGAACGAACAGCCATCCCAGCAGCAGCACGATAAATAAAGCCTGAAAGAAGAGCAGATCAGAGCAGGGCCAAAATACACAACGGGTACTTAACCAACAGTATCGTCTCTGGTCATTCGGGGTGTAATGATACACTCGGGTCGCAATTCAATTCGACCCACGTTCAATTCTCTGAATATTTTGAGCAAAATTTGAATGAAGAAAAATGGCTGAAGAGACATTTTAATATTTTCTTTAATCAACAATGTGCATTTTTGTCTGTATACAAATTAAATTTCACAAAATATATGAAGAGGTTTAAATGGATTAGAGGTTCACCATATCTTAAAAAGAAATACGTTCATTCATTTATAAATTCGCCCCAAACTTGAAGAAATGACGTCTCTGATCCAGGAAAATGATTGTAAAGTAACGAGCTCTGTAGCAGCACCTGAGGCGTCAGGTTAACTAGAAAGAGAGCTCCAAAGGTGGCTAAAGTGACCGACTTCTGCCACCTCAACAAAAGAACGTGATCATGGGACCAGTGTGCTGTCAAACTATTTTAAGTTTCTGGGTTACACAAAGTATGCAAAAGGGAAACTAAAGTGAGGAAAAAACCCCAGTTATGTTCACACTATTGAAGGATACTTGAGATTCTTTGCAGAATGGAAAAATGGCTGGAATTTGGACTTCAGCATCAGTCAAGTCGCATTAATGCTGTGTTCGAGCTGAAGTTGCTACTTGTAACTCCTTGACTACAAAAACACTCCCTCAAATTAATTCCAACTCGTCAACTTGAGGTCGTCTTCATAACGACCAGTTCCTTCGCCGTTTATGCAACAACATACACTGAACACTGTAAAGTCCCACTTCTCTACTGTTAAAGAAGAACTGAAGGCAAATTTATCATCAAAATTCTCATTTTATTAAATATCGGAATGCATTTTTGATCGCTATTTTGTCACTGCTATAGCAAGTTATGAGTGTTTGAAATATGCTCTGTAATACATCGGTCCATATGTCAAAGCGATGGCCGTAAACGAGATTCGTTGAGACCTGTGCGAGACATCATAGGACGGAAATAAAACATACAGGGGAAATCAAAGTGACCGACATCTGCCTACGTTGTCAAAAGATGCGCGCGCCCTCTTTCGAATGCTGACGGAATCAAGCCGGAAGTTTTTTGTTTGTTTTCAGGAAAGTTTGAAAAAAGTAGGCAGTAATCGTCATTTTAAACTCGTTTTTGTGCAATACTTTGTTTGGAAAACAGTTTTCAAAATGGCAGCAGGGTCATTCCGTGTGAAATCATCAGGTGCCTCCCAGGTCACCGACTCGGATTCTCATGATTTTTTTTTTTTTGCAAGTACCTACATATGTCTGATGAACACATGCAAAATATTTCTGCTTAATTCCAAGTAGTTTTTTAGATACAATTTTTTAAATAAGGGTACCCACAATC
This sequence comes from Neoarius graeffei, assembly GCF_027579695.1. NCBI lineage: Eukaryota > Metazoa > Chordata > Actinopteri > Siluriformes > Ariidae > Neoarius > Neoarius graeffei. The sequence goes on from NC_083584.1 coordinate 58,645,346, forward strand.
CTGTTTTATAAAGCTCAAATTTGGAATACACCCTGTTTGGGCACCCCAGATACAGCAGTAAATTTCAAAAATGGGATACAGGGCTAATTTTTCATTCTGTAGCATCACAAAAATGGCAGTTTGTCCATTCTCGCAAAAAATTACAAAATTTCAAAAGAGCTGTACTAAAGAAGGGATTCAATGGATAATCTTCATATTGTAGAACACACATCTGGGGTACTAGTTATATGTGTGTAAAACATTGTGCTCATAACTTGAAGGGTTTTTGAATTATTGACTCTTGAAAATCGAACATGATTGTAGAATGTCAAAGATAGGCCTCCAGTCTCTTTATGACTTGACCATGTGGGCAAGCGCTCAGCCACTTCATAATTTTTTTTGTGGAGAGCATATTGATGTACCAACTTTGTCAAAATGTTTTTATCTAGCTCAAATGCCTTCATAGTGAGAAAAATTTGCAAAGTAGGGTACCGTAACATGGCACGAACCAATTTTGAACCTCATCTCATCTCATTATCTCTAGTCGCTTTATCCTGTTCTACAGTCGCCAGGTCATCACAGGGCTGACACACAACCATTCACAGCTACGGTCAATTTAGAGTCACCAGTTAATCTAACCTGCATGTCTTTGGACTGTGGGGGAAACCGGAGCACCCGGAGGAAACCCACACGGACACGGGGAGAACATGCAAACTCCGCACAGAAAGGCCCTCGCCGGCCCCGGGGCTCGAACCCGGACCTTCTTGCTGTGAGGCGACAGCGCTAACCACTACACCACCGTGCCGCCCTAATTTTGAACCTGTATTTGCATATTCAGAAAGCAATACATCAGCTCTGAATGGAAGCATAAAGCTCAAATTTGGTATTTACAATATTTGGCACCCCAAAATAATGGATCAACTTTGAAAGACAGATTACTGAGCTTGTGTTTTCTTTCATGGCATCATAAAATTAGCAATTCAGTCATCAGCGCAATTTTGTTACAACGTTTTGAAGAGCTGTACTCCGAGAGTAAATTGAGAGATAATTTTGATATTTCAGAATTTACTTTCTCTAAGTAAAATATATTTATCAGCATGGGCGTAGTGGATGCGGGGGACATGTCCCCCGCACTTCCCGTATTTGCGCCCTCTGTCCCCCGCACCTTTTACAGCCATTACAACCACTCAATTCATTTTTAACACGTGGAAACGCGTTTTTCCGAGCCGCGTCTAAACGCATCATGAGCAGGCGGAGCTCAGGCGGCAAACAAACCCCGCTGTCGTGTGTGATCAGAGACGCTTTAGAAAATATTGTATGAGTATCTTTGGTGTGATTCAGATCTGGGCAGCGCTTCTGTATGTTCAGCAAACCAGCCAAGAGGCTAAAGACTTTAGACAGTTTTTTCCAAACAGACCGTGTAAGTTGAGTAATGCTGTTGAATGGAGATAATGTTTAGCTAAAACATGACAAATAGATGTCAGTTTAGTTAGTTAAGCTACTGTAGCTAGCTAACTTAGAGGCGGTAGTAACTACACTAAGTAACTTTAAAAACGCACATTGATAAAACTTGCTGAATTCGTGCTGAGTTTATCTCAAGAAGAAAAGAAATATATCACAATGGAAAAATAACTTCGTTCCGCCCGAATAAGTTCCAAATCTGTGCTCAAATCAGAATGTAAGGGAGTTGTACTCAATAACGTACAATATGACTCGGGTAGTCAATGACATGGACAGGTTTTAATTTTCAAACAAATCTTGCCTATAAATACCCGGGGGAAATGATGGGGAAATTGTCATTATTGAAGATGCCACGCCTAAGCCAAAATCAACGTGAACAGGCCATCGGGATGTTGCGTGCCGGAAGTACACAGACAGAGGTCGCCCGGCACTTCGGTGTTCATCATTCGACCATTTCCCGTTTGAGTCAGCGTTACAGACAGACAGGGAGCACCAGGGATCGTCCACGCCCTGGTCAGCCTCGAGTCACGACGCCAGTTCAGGATCAGCACATCAGGCTAGCTCACCTCCGTGACAGATTCCTGACACCCTCAGTCACTGCTGCTGAGACCCCTGGACGACACAGACCCAGAATCTCCAGCATGACGGTCCGAACATGGACCTTTGAATTTTTTTATTGTGAATTAATTCTTTTTTTTTTTTTTAAGATATTTTTTGGGCTTTTTTTCACCTTTATTGGATAGGACAGTGTAGAGACAGGAAATGAGTGGGAGAGAGAGACGGGGAGGGATCGGGAAATGACCTCGGGTCGGAATCGAACCCGGGTCCCCGGATTTATGGTATGGCGCCTTATCCACCTGAGCCACGACGCCCCCAGTGAATTAATTCTTGAGTTTGACAATAAATGTCCTTTATCGATGTTTCAAGATGTGTGTGCATTACATACGATATCATAAATTTCAAATATATGCATGGATCTAAAGTGATATCGTGCTGAATTCCATTGTGCGTTTTTAAAGTTACTTAGTATAGTTACATTTACTCCGTTACATTTACTTGAGTAACTTTTTGGGTAAATTGTACTCGTAAGAGTTGTTTTGTTGCAAAATACGTTTTACTTTTACTTGAGTAATATTATTCTAAAGTAACAATACTCTTATTACTTGAGTAACGTTACTATTTTGGCTACTCTAAGATTACTCACTTCTGGGTAGAAAATAAGAATATAAATGTATGTGTGTTCGTTTGACTTATTTTTGTAAAGATTTAATTTATTTCTGTGGTAGTTAAAGTTTAAAGGACATGAATTTGCTGATTATTATTACTGTATTCCTAATTCTATTTCAAAATGTTGCTTTCCACATATTTGTTTAATCTTTATTGCCACAATAGAAAGAGCAGGGTGAGAGAGGAGACAGTGGACCAGACGCCAACAGGGATGATTATGCAGGGTCACAGGTGAGAAGAGAATATAACTAGCTACGTCACTACTACTATTCTTAATTCTATTTATACATTTTACTTTATAGATTTTGACAGTATATCATTTTAAAGAACTGAAGTCGGTTCCCTGGTGCTGTGCTGTGTGTGGTTATGTGGTTCTTTAGCTGCTAAGGAGAGGTGCAATTGAACACGAGGGGATGATAAATCACTCAGTAGACCTCTGAACAATTTGTCCCCCTCACTTCTGAAATGATGGCTACGCCCGTTTATCAGGATGCGGGTTTCTCTCTCAAAGCAGGTGAAATCTTGCATGGTGCAGTAAAGTGTATACTTAATCTAGTATTATATTAATAGTGCTTAGTTCAGTAGCTAAAACAACTAAGACAATATGTATTTTTCTTAATCTGTTCATTTCATTAGAGGCATTAATAGGGCAAGGGAACTGTAATAATTTTAGACAAGCTGATCATGAGTCACTGCAGTTTAAAAACAGATCCGATATCGAGAGTAACTGCTTATTGTTTTAAATGTGGCTGATGATGTAATCAGCTGCTGCACAAAGAAATCGGAGTCACTTGTTCACTTGCCAGTGTATATATTGCATCAGTGAGCAGTGCTTTGTTTGGAGTAATTAATTACAGCTTATGCAGTTCTGATTAACAAATAATTATGGAGGAAGAATCAGGAAGTCTTGAATTGAAAGAATGCAGTATTGGAAAAAAAAGTTAGAACAAGAATGTCATAAGAAGACATGTACAAGACTGCGTGGATTGTTGCCAGTTATAGGAAACATCATGCAAAGGAATGATGACGAACAGGATGTTTATGTTAACTTTATGCAAGAACACAGAGGAAACCAATTTTCTTGGCCTCCAGAAAATCAAAAGGACGAGTGCTGGGTGCCATTCCAGCATATTATGTGCCCCATAGAAGCACCACTGATAGCTGACGCTAGTGGCAGGCGATACGAGCTTGCTGAAACAGACTTAAAAAAACAAGTTCAAGATATTTTCCTGAAATTCAAAAGTTGAAAACGACTGTGAAATTCTTAGAAAAATCTTCCCATTAGACACGATATACATGTATTAGGGTGCATCAGTTGCCCGCTAAAACTGAAAAGTTCCTCCGATCATGACGCATTTTTGTTTTTCTGTTCCTTTTGGTAAGAAAACACACTGGGTGAAATATTTTGACAAAATTCAAAAGTTTAATGGTGGCACCAGGAGCTCAAAGTTATGGAAAAAGCTGCTATTTTATGACAAAATTTCGATCACTTTTCATGAAACATTATGGCACCTTATAGAGTATACCAAATATCTTAGATCCACATTTTTAGTCCATATTCTAAATATATTATCAAGCACAGTTTGAGTTTTAGCTGTTCATTGAATCATTGTTCAACTACTTTTAAACAATACACATGTATTATGAATCACATTAATGCTTCTCAATCCCTTGCAAAGGTTCTTAACATGATCTCTGGGGCACAAGAAATCAATAAATGGAGTCCAACATTGGGATTCAAACCTTAATCATAAAATAAGCGTTTTTTGGCAAAAAATGAACCTCATGGTGCCACCATTAGACTTTTGAATATGGTCCAAAAATTTTACAGGATGTCTTTATTGGTGAAAAGGAACACCCAAACAAACATGCAGCAGATTTTATGAAAGTGAGGGCAACTGATGCACCCTAACATGTATATATAATACATATATAGGTATAGAACTCTATCTATCTATCTATCTATCTATCTATCTATCTATCTATCTATGCTTTGGATATGGATTTGAAGCTGAAGAATTTTAAGTACTGTCAAGTACTGTTAAAAACTTTGTATTTCTGCTGTTTTTTGTAATTATACAAAGTAAATCTGATGATGGTTATTAAATGTTTATTTTATGCTAATTGTAGAATAAAAACCCTTTCCTTTTACCAGGCATATTGTTTCTATAATATCAATTGAATATTGCGCTGATGACTGAATTGCTAATTTTATGATGCCATGAAAGAAAAAATCAGCTCAGTAATCTGTCTTTCAAAGTTGATCCATTATTTTGGGGTGCCAAATATTGTAAATACCAAATTTGAACTTTATGCTTCCATTCAGAGCTGATATATTGCTTTCTGAATATGCAAATACAGGTTCAAAATTAGGGCGGCACGGTGGTGTAGTGGTTAGCGCTGTCGCCTCACAGCAAGAGGGTCCGGGTTCGAGCCCCGTGGCCGGCGAGGGCCTTTCTGTGTGGAGTTTGCATGTTCTCCCTGTGTCTGCGTGGGTTTCCTCCGGGTGCTCCGGTTTCCCCCACAGTCCAAGGACATGAAGGTTAGGTTAACTGGTGACTCTAAATTGAGCGTAGGTGTGAATGTGAGTGTGAATGGTTGTCTGTGTCTATGTGTCAGCCCTGTGATGACCTGGCGACTTGTCCAGGGTGTACCCCGCCTTTCGCCCGTAGTCAGCTGGGATAGGCTCCAGCTTGCCTGCGACCCTGTAGAACAGGATAAAGCGGCTAGAGATAATGAGATGAGGTTCAAAATTGGTTCTTGCCATGTTACGGTACCCTACTTTGCAAATTTTTTTCACTATGAAGGCATTTGAGCTAGATAAAAACATTTTGACAAAGTTGGTACATCAATATGCTCTCCACAAAAAAAAAAAAATTATGAAGTGGCCGAGCGCTTGTCCACATGGTCAAATCATGAAGAGACTGGAGGCCTATCTTTGACATTCTACAATCATGTTCGATTTTCAAGAGTCAATAATTCAAAAACCCTTCAAGTTATGAGCACAATGTTTTACACACATAACTAGTACCCCAGATGTGTGTTCTACAATATGAAGATTATCCATTGAATCCCTTCTTTAGTACAGCTCTTTTGAAATTTTGTAATTTTTTGCGAGAATGGACAAACTGCCATTTTTGTGATGCTACAGAATGAAAAATTAGCTCTGTATCCCATTTTTGAAATTTACTGCTGTATCTGGGGTGCCCAAATAGGGTGTATTCCAAATTTGAGCTTTATATCTGCATTTTTAGCTGAGATAATGCCTTTTAAAAATGAAAAAAAAAGCTCAAAATGCATTCGAGTGTAAAACAGGATTGTGGGTACCCTTATTAAAAAAAAATTATATCTTAAAAACTACTTGGAATTAAGCAGAAATATTTTGCATGTGTTCATCAGACATATGTGGGTACTTGTAAAAAAAAAAAAAATCATGAGAATCCGAGTTGGTGACCTGGGAAGATTTTACAAAATCCGATGATTTCACACGGAATGGCCCAGCACCGACACCTGGCTGACACTTCACATTTCGAAGTCTCGCACAAGTCTCGTGAAGATCACGCAGATAAGCAACGCCTGCCGTGGACCAAACAAACTAAATTCAACACGGCGGTAAACCGAACAGGCCGATAAGTATAATATTTAATTGCAATTAGATGCCAACACGAGTCATGATATAACGTTACTAAAACTGAAAACGTAACTGAATAACACGTTAAGAAATAAAGCAAGTTTTAAAATGCCTTCAGTTCTCCTTTAAATTAGTTTACATCAGTGTTAGCTTTTGATCAATTAATATACAGACACAATCCCTGATTAAACCTCGAACAGTAACCACACGAATCACTGCTTTAAGAAGCTAATCAACAAAATCGTTCTCATTCATATCACTAACGTGAGCTGGCTCATTTGTTGCTAAGCAACTTGCTGCTTCTGTTTGTACTGCAAGTTTAGTCCAGAATGTCTGAAGGTCACTTCAGTGGATTGTCACTCAGGTCTGTAACTGAAAAAGTGCACTTCAATTGCTTTTTGAGCTTTACGTGCTCTGACCGAGCAAACAAAGACCTTCATGGAAGCGTTCATGGTTTTAGAAAAGGGCAACTGGACTTGCTTGAAGATTCTTAAAAACGTTTCACCTCTCGTCCGAAAGGCTTCCTCAGTTCTGTCTGACTAATAGGGAGTATCAGATATTTATCCTCTCCTGGATCAGAATCAGAATTCTGATGACCAGCTCATCTAAGGTGTCGTTGAGGCATCATGTTGGTGTGGGTCACTGGAGGCTGGGTGTGAACGGCGAGTCATTAGGGTGATCAAAGGATTGCCCGTTAGGGTGATCAATGGCAAGCGGACTCTCTCTGTCCTCCTGTGAGTCACTGAAAGAGTCAGCTTTCCATTGATCACCCTAACGGGCAATCCTTTGATCACCCTAATGACTCGCCGTTCACACCCAGCCTCCAGTGACCCACACTAACATGATGCCTCAACGACACCTTAGATGAGCTGGTCATCAGAATTCTGATTCTGATCCAGGAGAGGATAAATATCTGATACTCCCTATAAGGCTACATCCACACGACAACGGCAACGAGATTAAAAATATATATACCGTAAAATACCAAATAATAGCCCGGGCTATTATTTGTCTCAATCACGTAAGAGACCCGGCGCGTATTAGAGACTAGGCGGCTATTTGGAACAGGCGATTAATTCCTTCTTCACAAACACCTTCCCCAAAATCTACCTCAAAACGGGGAAAAAATCATTCTCAGATAGGCCTACTTTTAACCAGTATAACTTACAGTTTGTTTAGAGTTAGATTACAGATAGCACGGTGCCGACTTCGGGGAATTTTGAAGACGCAGAATGCATCTTCGCATGGCACAGTTGGGGTGGATAAAGGATAAATCACACACCTTTTCCTGTTAATGACTAGTTAAGTGCATGCTTTACAAAATAATCAAGAAACCACACCATTGTCTGTGCGCAGCACTGATTTAATTACTCTGCAGTTATGGTCACTTGCTATCACCCTCACCCATGCAGCCTCCACCCTTTGCGCTTCGCGATGTCTGTCAATCTGAAATTGCATGGAGGGCGCGACGTTGAAGCAACATAATTAGGGTGCGAAGTGTCAAACCAAAGGGTTTTTTCTTATGCTGAAAAATAAGTGACCTGCAGTGGCTACATACTGTCATCTTGCATTCTCACGTTTCTCTCCAAGACGTCTCCCTATTTGGCGGATATGAGCCTATTCCCCGAGTGAGTTGGTACGGTGGCTCGACCCCGTAGAAAACTTAAAGTTGGGATGAAAGTTAGTTGAATAGGTTACTGACTTGTAGGCCTACATGTTGCCTGCCTGACGCGTGCTTCTGCCCAACTTGCACGACAGATTACTTGTTGAAAAGGCCCCTTGGATTAGATTGGCCGCGAGCAGACTGAAATGCATGTTAGAACGCTCTCACCTTTTTTGTAAAGCGTCTTCCAGATCCGAATGGGTAAGGGCAAGTGAAATGGTATAAGGTCTTTAATAAAACTCAGTGTGTGCTTTGACGCATGCATTCGGCAATTTAGGTCGTTTAACAGAAGCAGCAGTCCAACCTTGGAAACCCGCAGTCCTCAATGTCACCACACACGCTGGGTATTCCTCATTCGATGACGTAAGTGATATCCCACACACCCATGTCAAACGTAACTGGCTAAGACATCTGTCAAAAGTTACGGAGTTGCATTCCTCAAGAAATATTACGGTAGACCAAGATTATAACATTGAAATGGCATGTTTATTATCACGTAACAAAATGTTGTAAACAGTATTATAGAAATAATTTCATTTTTCATTCATTCATTCATTCATATTGTTTCGGTAGAAAACTATGCAATGCAAAATCGTTTAAACACCAGAAAAGTGCTGGGCCTCAAGATTCTAGATAGAACGTTCGGACGCTTTTTTTTTTTAGACCCCGGCGAGTATTCGGAACCGGCCTTTATTTGTCACAACACACGCGTACACCCGGCCGTTAAAGGGAACTCGGCGGTTAATTGGAACTCGGCTATTATTTGGTATTTTACGGTATATTGTGTCCACATGGGCAACGGATCAGTAAAATATCAGGTACATATGGCAACGCAACGCTTGCTGAAAACGATGCAATACACATGCCACACCTCTAGGTGCGCTGTAAGACGGTCCCATTGGAGACACCACAACAATAGAAGAAGCAAGGACGCACGCGCATAAACTATTATGCGCGAGACTTCATATTAGCCACAAAGTCAGAAAAATCTGTTTGTAAAATTACATTATAATGACCAAATACAATGAAAAGTATTTTTCCAGTCTCACCTGTGAAAGGTAATCCCATGTGATCTCGTTTGGACGGTAAACCTGTTGGTACAGTTAAACGCAGCACATGAATGAGGCATCTTTATTCTCCGCTTTGACCCATCCAATATGGCGGCGAGGATGACGCATGATTCTACGCGGAAGGCGGCGTCTTTAATGGTCCGGAATAAATTGAATGCTACACGTTGATGGATTAATTTGTTCTTCTATGCCCTTTTTGAGGAATGTATTCTAGGACTTAAACCAACATCTGAAGAGGTGAGATCGCTCCTTTTTTTCCCTATTTTTGCTGGCGGGATTGACTCTGCCCTAAGGGCTACTCTCTCTCTCTCTCACTTTGCACCATTACACAATAAATATTCACAGTGAAAATATTTTGTAAGCGCGTTTCATGAACCAAGTTATAGGATTTGTTGACAACTCGCATCGAGTTTGTTACACTTCTACCCGGCGTGAAGCACTGACAGTCATGTGGTTGTGACGTCATCATAAACAAATCCGTTCTACTCATCCAGACGACTTCGCAACAGCGCCGTTGCCAGATTTTTCCACTCTGGAACCCGTTCTCAAAAGATTGCGTTTTGGGACACCCAAAGCGCCGGTGCCGTGTGGACGCCAGGCCGAAACGATAAACAATTTTATCAGATTCACCTGAATCCGTTGCCGTGTGCACAGGGCCTAAGTCAGACAGAACTGAGGAAGCCTTTCGGACGAGAGGTGAAACGTTTTCAAGAATCTTCAAGGAAGTCCAGTTGCCCTTTTCCACCACCCACAGTTTACTATGACCTGGATGACTGAGAATCTTCATAGACACGTTCATGGTTTTGTTTGTTTTGTTACTTCACAGTTTGAACATCTCAAAGTGGGAAATGAGTTTATTACAATGTGCACCTCCAAGGCACCACGAATGTAGCATTATGAACATTAGTAATAAATTAGATGGAGCAAAAGGAAACACATCCACCACGCCATTTCTACAAACGAGTCTACGTTTTTAGTGTTTGTAAATTAGCCTCGTATTTTTCCAAATCAAACGCAACCCTCTCGGTTCAGGCTTCTTGATCTTGAACTCCTAAATGAAATTGGGAGTTTTCGCTGCTTGTGGTTCATTGTTCTTGTTGACCTTCAGCTCAGAAATGGTCACAGTACAGCACTGGCGTCAGCTTTGTCTAAATAAACAATAAAACGATCAAATACAGGTACAAGGTCTGGCTATGAGTTTTGGAGAACCTGGAGATTTGTGTGTGAAGGGAAAGACTTAATAATAAAAATAAATTTTATTTATAAGCGCCTTTCAAGGTACCCAAGGACACTGAACAGTAAAAAACAAGCAGTATAAAGCAAAACAATAGAACAATAATAAAAATAAATCAATAATAATAATAACGTTATTAAAAATCAGAGAGAAAAGGCCAAGCTAAAGAGATGTGTTTTTAGCTGTTTTTTGAAAGAGGACAGTGTTGAGCATTGGCGCAACGCTAGTGGCCGGGCATTCCACAGCTTAGGGCCATTTACACTGAAAGCCCCGTCACCCATAGAGCAGAGCCGAGAGTAAGGGACCGCTAACAGGTGGGCATCTGTGGAGCGAAGATTTAGAGGTAGCTGATATGGAGTTAGGAGATTTGATAAATAGGGAGGGGCCAGGTTATGTCGGGATTTGTAGACAAGTAAGATAATTTTGTACTGGATGCGGTATTTAACTGGGAGCCAGTGCAGGTTGTATAGAATAGGAGCGATATGATCCCAGGGCCTGGTGTGAGTGAGTACCCTAGCGGCTGAGTTTCGGACATATTGCAACCTATTTAGTCGCTTGGCTGGGATGCCATCGAGCAGGGCATTGCAGTAGTCCAGTCTTGAGGTGATAAAAGCATGTATAAGCGTTTCAGCTGCAGATGAAGTTAAAGGACATGGATTTTTTTCTGGGTATAATTATGTTTAAAGGACTTAAGAAATGCCATCTAAATCACTGCAGGGCGTCAAAAGTGTGAAAATCATCACATTATTCAACTTTTTTATACATCAGCGTAAAACAAGGATTCATTAATGAGCTAGGCGGTCATGTGACCCGTGACGTAACAAAAACTTTCCAAAGAGCCAGCGCTTGGGAATCTAATGTAAACAGGTTACCGAAATGGACACCATCGACAGTGACATTCCCGATGTTTCACAGAGATGTGAAGTTAGACCCTATCAATTCAAACCGATAGCTGGAAATTCACATGAACATGGATCTTGTCTTTACTCTGACGGGTCAGATGATTCTGAGAGTGAGAGTTCATTCAATCCCCATGAAACTGAAAGCGGTCGGCTCGATAACACTTCCTGGTAAGTTAAAAACAATTCTGCTCAAAGGCTAATGATCTGTTGAAAGAAGTATTATTTTTGTATCATGCATTGAAAGTTCATCATAGATCTAGCTAAAGTCCGTTGCAAGCTAGTTTTTTTTTTTTGCTGATATTTTTCGAGATTGAGATACAATGCTTCCAGAGTCCGAGATGAAAACATTCAAAATGGCGAAACGCCATCACACAGCCAACAACACTACGCCGTTTGGCGAAAGAGATGGAAATTAAGAAAAGTTAAACAAACTTACCAACATAACATTTATTTAAATGTCCATTAATGTTACAGGATTTCTTGACTGTCTCTACAGTTGTAGGAATGTTAGGCCCTGTATATTATGGCGCTATCACTGCCTCCATGAACCCGGCTATACGGCCTCTTAAATTTGGCTTGGCAATTAATATCGCTCAGTACCGGAGTATTAAAGTTGAAAGAATCCTCAGTGAAATGGTCCGAACACAGTTTGTGGGAAACAGTAGGTGCAAAGTTTTTTCTACGCCAGTAGTGAGCCCACACTTTCCTCAGCTTCGGGTCCTTGGGGAATGCAAAGAAACTTACTCCAGGGCATTTCTCATTGGAATTATTGCAACCATAAGCAGCACAATACACCATGATGTTCAATGTACGTTAAAGACTATAAAAACAATTTTCTTGTCATCCACTTCTCCATTCATCTACCCGCTTGTGCTGTGCCCGAAAGTTTTTGTGACGTATGATCACGTGACAGCGGCTCTTCCGGTTGTAAAATATGCATATCGGAGCTCGAGCAGAAATGCCATGTAATCATCACGAATATAACAATTTTGCTGAATTTAATAGATGATTTTGTATTTGTTGATGCAATTAATTCATATTTTTAATGGAAAGAAACTGATATAGCGTGCTTTTATGTTTCATGTCCCATGTCCTTTAAAGAGGGACGGAGTTTGGAGAGACTTTTCAGGTGAAAAAAAGCTGTTTTAGTAATATTTTTCATGTGTGAGTCAAAAGAGAGAGTAGAGTCCAGAATAACACCCAGATTTCTTACTTCAACAGTAGTGAAGGTGAAATAACCAGGAATAGATAGCTGTGAGTGCTCTAGTTTTTTCCAGATAGAAGGGGTGGAAATGAGGATGGCTTCAGTTTTGTCTTGATTTAATTTAAGAAAGTTCTGCACCATCCAGTTGTTAACTGCATTTAGACAGTTGACCTGAGTGAGACACTAGAATAAACCACACCGAGTGCCTTGAGAGATTTAAGACCAACAAACATCATATTGCTGTTGGAATAACGGAAAGGCAAAACCGCACACACGCATCTGGAGTAAATTCCTGCTTCAACTTACGTTCCATTCAAAACCTCCGACAGCAATCCCACTGGCAGCACCAGTTCCTGCGAGGCCAACAAAATGGCCGCTTCCGATGTTGCTGGCAAACAGAGAAGCTCCGACCTGGAATATTAGATTAGAGCAGAATCGGGAAGACTTACAAGATTGACTTTGAACCAAAGATGATAACTGAGTACACGATTCTCAGCACCAACGATGTGGACTCACTGTTCCACTGGGGTTCCCCCCCCCAACACATCAATCACCTGCTGAAGCAGATCCCCATGACTTGAGTTGAAGAATCAGTGATTTTAAAAATAAATAAAGAAGAGAAACAATGACTTACTGGCCACCACACCATGGTACGCCCTGCGAGGAAGTAGCCACCCACCGTGCCACGATTAGTCCGAAACATCGACTGAGAACCAAGAGCAAAATGTGCCATTTAAGATTTATTGAGTTTAGATTATTAAAATGATTTTCGTATGAAAACTACACCGTCAAAGCACAAACCCAAATTCCAACTCCAATGACGACCACAAAGTAGCCAATAATTACGATGATGTCTGCCGGGTTGTTGATGGTGACCTGATTTCCTGAATCCTCAATGGACTTGTTCATTATTTCCCCCCCAATTCGAACCCAATCTTATCTTTGTATCCCAGTTGAGCGTTGCTTCGCGAAACGTCCGTCTCCAAAGCAGCGGCAGACTCCGGGGCTGGGAACGCAAGGGCTAAAGGAGCCTATTAGTGAAAATAATAATTAACATACTCCTGTTAGGATGAGCAATGGTTTAGTGAAGCGTGTCACTATTATGGAATAATCTAAAGTACAACTTACTTAGCTCATAGTTAATTAATAGAACATAAAGCAATACAGCACGAGTCATGCTTTTAGCACAAGGAAGCTCCAAAGTAGGTTTATCCGGTTGTGCATTAATTCTTGTCATGTATTTTTATCGTGATGTGATGAAATAATGCCCAGTTTCGGTTTAATCAAATCAGTGGAGGTTTGAAAATCCTCTTTACCCGTTAAACTTTCACAATGGAAGTTGCTGAAACAAGCTACACATCCTTTACATGTCAGAGTTCAGTTCAAATGAAACAGTCAGTCGTGAAGGAGTTCTGGATTTTAAACAAGGGTCCCTGCACTCTTTGGAAAAAAATTAAAACTTAAGAACTCTAAGGTGATCGATTTTATCTCATTCCCCCGACATGCGAGAGATTTAACCCCACAATACGTCAGCATGTCCCAAGCACAGAACGTTGAGCCGCACTACTTCCATTACGACCAGGTTTTATGATGCAGGTTGTTATGCATCAGATCATATAATCAGCCACAGGGATCTAATGGCAGCCATTTTAGGGTGTTTTCACACCTGGTCCCCTTTAAAGGAACCAGACTCAGTCCTCTTTAAGTGGACCAACGGAAAAAGAACTCAGTTCTTTTTGTGTTCACACTGAATTTATTACAAAGAGGACTGGGTTCTCTTTCTGGTCCAGTTAAGCTTTGATGGGGCCTCAGTCCTCTTTCTGTTCACGCCAGGTCCTCTAGAGCCCTCAGACCCCCAGTGCACGGAATTCTGGGTAATTTTCTCTTGAATCAAAATGTCTGCTGCCATGCTTGCCCTGCTGTATTCTTTGATCAAAATAGTGCGGATTAAGGAAAATAAATTTATTCCAGCGGCCGTGGTAAGTTCCAAAAGGAAGTTGAGTTTCCCTGCTAGTCACGTGACCAACTACGGCAAACGAAGAAGGTTAAACTACAGTGAAAAAGGCGAAGTGAACCCGGTGCGCTTTTTGTTCACAATGCGCAGATTAGGCGAACCGTACCGAGACCACCGCTTGAGGTGGTCTCAGTTCGCTTTAAAGGGGTCTGGGTACGGTTGGAGTGTTCACATATGCGCAAAAAATGCTGAGTCTTCGATCTGAGTTCGGTTAGATGGCTGAAAGGGACCAAGTGTGAAAACACCCTTAAACACAAATGTCATTTTTGAATTTTAGAAGATCCTGGAGAAACCTGGACTTTTTGATTGAGCATGTTGACTCATGATTCGGCAAAGATTCCCTCCCCCTCCAAGTTGGAGGGGATAATCGCACATTATTACACTGCACAAAATAAAAATCTTAGGAAGTTTGTCTATTTTCAAGTCAAAACATCGAGCCACCCTTATTATAAGACATAATTGCCCAACAAGCAAAACCTCATTTAGCTAGAAAGGCGAGTTTTTAGACAGTCCATCTTGAAAATCTTGTATAGACAAAATGTCTTGAAAAAGTCTTATTTGGAGCACCTTTTAAAATAAAACAAGTTTTTTTTTAAAACAAGTAAGTACATTTTGGACATTTGTCAAATGCGGTTCATCTTGTTTCAAGAAAAAAAAAACAAAGCATGCTTGTTTTGGGAATAAATGAACTTTACTGAAATCTTTGAATCTTTCATTACAATTCAACTCCACCTTACAGATCCTAAGTTTACTGCGACTGTTTTCTCAGTTATTCAGAGTGAGCTCCTTCTAGATGCTGTACAGACTCTAGACCAGACAAGTGCCGTCAAAAAGGCTATGAGTGAGTGGAGGGCGTTTTAGTGAGGGCTTTTTGGAATGCTGGGAGTTAAGTTTAGTGGGGTTTTTTTGTGCCTGATCTTGTAAACCCCTCGTACACATGAATAGTCAGTGCCCCCAAAATGCACTGTTGCTTTGGCGTTGTGGAAGCACTGTAAGTCAAAATGCGTAGACTTTTTGTTTTTTAGTGCCTGAGGTCCTGGGGAAGTGGAATCTTAAGAGATGTTTTAATGTTTGAATGTTGAAATGGGAAAAAAAATAAACTTGTTGCAATCCTACACGTGTCGTCAACCTGATTCAAGATAGTCTCTGGTCTCATATCTAGAGTATTTTACTAATTACAGGTCACAAAAGGAGAATCTTTTAAGCTAGCAATGCTTAGTTGTAGAATTTAACAATCCTAATATTAGTATATTTATCTTAAATTCAGTTTTTACTGCTAAGACTTTGTCATGAATTGAAGTGAAATACCCTTAAAATGAAATAAATAAAAATGACTTGAATGGCTAAATGTAAGAAGTACGATCTTGTTATAAGAACTATTTTGATTATTTTGAGTTAATCAGATCTCGCATAATAAGTTCCCCAATCTTATTTTGGAATTATTTCATCTAAAAACAGGTTCGATTTCTCATCTTACTTTAAGAAATCTTACCAAGTCAAATTTGACTAGTTCCATTGGCAGATTTTTTTCACCTGATTCAAGCTTTGTTTTAAATCTTTTATTTCTTATTTTTGAAAGGCCATTTTTTGCAGTGTATTTCCTCACATTAAGGACTCAAAAGGTGGCTGTGGTCCAGCCCGGCTTGCTGACAGGAGGATGGAGAGAAACCGTCAAGAGGAAAGGTCAGACGAGGCACGCATGAGTGAACCGCAGGGATCAGTGAAACACCAAGTTAATCATCTCAGCCATGCGAGCAGACACAGCATAGTCAGGTTTTGACATTGCACTGATCAGGCCACACCAGGAACCTTCAAGTTTATCATTATAGATTGCAAAAGAGGCCTTATTTTGACATGTAGGCTCATAATGGATCTCGTGAGCTTCCGGACGCTTTCATGGACTCCTCTAATCTTCATCCTGGTCAGGATTGAATACACCTTGGAAGGGAAGCCAGTCCATCATGTACACACACATTAGGGTGCCAGTCAAAAATGAAGTTTCTAATTTTCATTGTCCCACCCCCTAAATATGTGTTCATAATGTGAAAAGAAAAAATGTGACAAAGTGTGGCTGTATTATAATAATATTTACTGGTAGCTCAACGGTTCCAAAGTTATACAATGTGTAATTTTCCGAAAAATTCTGATAATCATATAATGTTAAATTTAACATAAAAAACAGAATACTGCAGAAATCATGAAAATCAAACAGTTACTTAGCCTAGTAAACTAGACCCACCTGCCTAGTGGCCAAAAATATTTTTGCCTCACACCATATAAACAAAAACACCCCGGGCATCAAATCGTGCCCGCCAATCACAACGCAAGGTTTTTGTTTGGATTCTTTGGGCGGGCTTTTGCAGGAGTGACGACAAAGCTGCACGACGCTGGAGAAAGCGCAACAGGAAAGATGGCTACGGCTAGTGAACAGCGCGCGTTTGACTCCGCTTTGGAATCAGTTTTAGAAGAATTAGACTTGGAGTTTTTGTTGAAACATGAGCAGGAAGAGGCTCTCCGCTCATTCCTTTTCAAGAAGGACGTTTTCGCTGTTTTGCCGACCGGCTATGGCAAAAGTCTGATCTACCAGCTGGCTCCGCTCGTAGCCAAAAGGATGGGACTAGTTTGTGCAGTACGAAGAATTAATAAACAGCTTTGAAACATTACTTTTTGATTGTTTCTTATTTTCCCGTTATTTTAAATTTAAGGGAAATTATTTCACCAAACACCACTAAATAAAAACTCTCAAACAGTTTAAGCAAAGCCTTAAAAACACTTGAAAAAAAATGTGTATGTTAAGTATGTGGTACAGACTCCAAACTTCTTAATATCTAGAACCTGTTTATTAATTAACACGCATTTTGAAAAATTATTTATTTCAAGGCCTCCCCCACTGCTTTCTGTCGCTCTGACTACGTCACGGTTGTGCTGATTGGTCAGAGCGTTGGCCTATTGAGGTATTTCACCTGACGTCACAGGGTCACCTGACGCCCGGTGTCCACCATTTTGGACGGCAAGCTAGCTAATGTCAACAACATAGTAGCTAGTATGTTACTGTAGCAATGTTTACGTTCAGTCATTTGGATGACTGTTAAAACCTTTCAGTCTCAAGTTTTTCCTTTACTGGATTTACTAGTTTACTGAGCTAGCGTGCTCGGCCAAGCCGGGAGCCATCGCGCGCTAGCTCAGTAAACTAGTAAATCCAGTAAAGGAAAAACTTGAGACTGAAAGGTTTTAACAGTCATCCAAATGACTGAACGTAAATATTGCTACAGTAACATACTAGCTACTATGTTGTTGACATTAGCTAGTGCTAACAGCTAGCTGCTAGTGCACTGCTACAACTACACCGACCCTAATAATACAGTTCTTGGTCATTGCCTGGTAACAGCAAATTTATAACGGGCCATGTCTCAACAGACTAAGAAGTTATTTCAATGACATTTAATAACATTTTGTTTATCCTGAGGACCGAAAGTAAATGAAAATGTGAACAAACCTTAGCTGTAATAAGATGGCGACCACCGGCTCCAGGGACGACCCGCTGATGTAGGCATGTTACCCAGCCTGACACAAAATATCTGTAGGCATCCAAACTCTTATACGCTTTCAGATCAATACCTGTGTATGGCGATGGGTTTTTAACGACATAGGTATACAGATCATGTGGGCCGAAGTCAGGTAAAGACGAGGGCTTCGTGTACTTCCGTACGTCAGTGAACAATCCTGGTGGAAGCAGGTAAACGTCGTTCTCTAAGCCTGCTAACCTCAATTTTTGCAAATACCTCTCCCTCTGCTCGCCCTGTAAATGCCCTACGTCGCTGGATAGTGAAGGTGTTTTCTGCATCTCGCTCCTTTTTCTTTTATGTTTTTCGTTTGTCGCCTTCCTCGCATTCAAACTGATTCGAGCCGTGACGTCCAAAATGGCAGCATCACATGACTTGGTCACGTGAGTGAAATACCTCAATACGCACAGAGACAGTTTGAAAGACAGCGGGTTGTTCCTCCCACACCCTTCGGAAATGTCTACGAGCGAGACCAGACTAAATATTCACATTTAGTCTGGCTTGCCAGGCTAACAGTTACTAGCAGTTACTTCAAAAGTCAACAAATTATTTTTGAACACAAACAGTGACCAAAATGTCACAGTGTAAATTAGTTGTCCGCAATTTAGTTGTCAACAGCAGCTGCAGTCAAGGTGGATTTGTTACTGTTTGGAAAGTCATGGCGGTGTTTCTCTACGACTTGCAACAAGAACCGTTTTTGTTCTTCTTGATTGGTCAGGACTCCGTTGAACGCCTGAATCAAGGCCACGCCTCGCTCAGCTGCATCGCTGACGACTTTCAGACTTCTCACTTTCTGTTGGCCAGCAATGTAATCATTGCCAGTGCTCCATGTATCTGGACTGTTCATGAGGAATTTCTGTGCTATGTTAAAGGCTGTGAAAAGCTGCTTGGTGTGTTGTGATACAAAGTCAAACAACTGCTTCTGAGGTGCTGTGGGGTTGAAGGCAATGCGTCGAGGACGATCTGTTGTTTTCTTGTCAAGGGCTTTCACCATGGCTGACTTCACCTCAACTCACACTGCAGAGTCAAAGAATGCTAAACCGACCAGGATTTCACTTAAGTACCACAAGTGTCCAGAGAACGATTTTATCGCAGCTTTAGCAACAGCTTCATGTTGTTTCTTGTAGCTCTCCAGCTCACGCACCAGCTGCAAATCATTCTGCGGCGCAGATGATGCGCATGTGAACCAGGCTTTTAGGTAGACCTTTATCACAAACGTGTTGAATAAGAGTGTTAATACAAGCATGCAACAGCTACTGAATAGTTACTCTATGAAAACATTTCAGCCCATTGAGCTACCAAAAAATATGCATACATTTGTATGAAACTTGGAGTAATTATTATGCTTCATAAAAGGAACAAAATGAGAGGGTGGGACCTGGAAAACACTGAAAAACATTTTGGCCATTAGACTCAGTGGCACCCTAACACACAGTCCACCTGCATGCATGTTTTTTGGAAGGGTGGAGACCAAAGAACCCTGAGGAAGCTGGGAGAACATGTGTGAAATCTCACACAGTCACCTGAGATCAAACTGGGGAGCCTGGGGCAGCATGGTGGGGCAGCGACTCACACTGCCACCTCACAGCTCCGTGAACGTCCTTTACCTAAAGCCTCACTCGTAACCCGCCGTAAGTGTTTTGGACACGCACGGGTCGCAGGGTTCGGTAGCTCGCAGCCATGCTACAGGGTCGTGGTGAACCCGGGGGAAAGTTTGGGGGAGGAGTACAGGCAAAGTACTTGTCAAATACAGGATGCACACCTGACTTCCTCGAGGCGTGGGAAAAATTGCGCCGTTCGCCCGTGGAAAGCGTATATTTGAGACACACGATCAGTGAGCGTGGCGTGTTTGAGACTTGCATTTTACCAGTTTCCTGCGCTCGGAGTACAGGTGCGCTTGTGAAGCGTGCATGACGCAAGCCAGGAGTGGGTATAAAACCAGCGTGTCTGCAGCATTCCGCATCTGTCTTTCGACTGAAGAACAGTGTGGGGAAAGAATTAAAAATTCAGTTTAAAGTTTAGGAAATGGGACCCAAGAAGAAGCGGGCAAAAGTGAAGTAACCCAGCCTGAAACAGCAGAGGAGGAGGAAAAATTTGATGATGGTAGGTGTGGAATACTCGTGTAGTACTTCTGAGGCACGTCACTCGCGAGTCTTACCGTCACTGCAAAAAGCCCCTACTAGCCGCGCTGCTGACTTGGTTCAGGTGTACAAAAGGAGTACGGGTCCCGTACGTAGTGTATGCGTTCTTGATTTGCCGCAAGACCCGTAGAATTTGCCTGTGCAGGACCGAAAGTCTTCACGGGCAGTCTGCGACCTGCCACGGCGCTGAACACACGCAAGTGTCGCACAAGTCTCAAGCACGGTTTTGCCAAATTTTTTTTTTTACCGTAGACCGCTTGTAGCAGCACACACGGCGGGTTGCGAGTGAGCCTTTAAGTAAGTCGAGCTAAATAGATTGATTTTTTTTTTTAAAAAACAAGTTATTTACGTAACTGCCCAAGTGCTAAAAATGCAAGCCATTAAAACTTAAATTTGCTGAATAGTGAAAATTAAAGCTAGACTGCCTTTCAGATTTTTCAAGTGTAGATCATAAGAATTTTCCCTGACACCCAATTCTTTTTGTTTAGTGGACCAAAAGCTACTGAATTCGAATCGGACTTCGAATTTTATTAAATTGAACAATTAATGAATTTATCTCCACATGGCCCTAAATTCTCCACTTTTTTTTCCTGCTTCACCATGACCCAATACAAGATACTACATTATGCATCATGTGATGGGCTTTCCCCGTTCACGCAAGCCATTGTGGGATACAAATTTGAAACAGGAGAGAAAAATGGAGGACGCGAGTGTGCGAATGATCGAACCGTCAGTGCACGGTCAAAGATAAACCTGCGCATGCGCACACGGACTTCCTCTGTCTGCTTGACTGCGTGAAGAAGCGAGCGATTTCATGCACATTATTTGCTCGAATCCCCTCAAATTAAATAACTTCCCAGCCACAGAATGGCCTGATATTTTGAGATATTACAGAAATAAACGTACATCACAATGACCGCATTTCAGAGGGAACTAAATTTCACCGATTTTATGAAATCGAAAGGCCGTCTAGCTTTAAAGAGAATTATGCAATATACTCAGTTTTCAGCATGGCCGTATCTTCTCCCCCCCTGCAGAGTTTGCCAAGTTTTCCCAACTGTCAAATAAACCTGATCAGCAAATTATCAAGTTCTTCACAAGTTAAATCGGGTGTTCCCGCTCTGCAGGTCCCTCGCCCTGGGGTGTGTGTAAACGCATCACTGGTTGCAAGTTGGACCGCCACCGCTTAGCATCATTCAACCACTGAGCAGACACGAAGCCTTAAAGATCTTCCCGAGGTAGAACATTTCAAAGTGTGTTTTAGTGATGGTCTGTGAAGAAACAAAACCGTCAGGTTCCAATCTGTACTCAAGCAGATTTGTTTACTCAAGAATGAGTGTTTCACATACTGTTGAATACACAAATCAAACATGTCGCTGGGCAAAACAAACCTCGCCCGGTAGCGCTTATGATGAATATGAAGGAAGATATTGCGGAAAAAAAAAAATAGGTACCCTATGGGTCCATGTGGCTACTGCTTATAATTAAAATAGTTTTCTGATCCCATGTCCATACAGTAAATACAGCATATATTTTTTCTCTATGTGGCAGTAGCCACAAAAATGAAGCGTAATCCAAAAATGAACAATTTAAAAATCACAGAAGTAAAATATACCAAGTGTCTGTACTTTATATTATTCTACTCTTACCTCTTACAGTTTTCAAAACTGAAACCTCCGAACCGAGGCTGACATACACACGCTGTCGCCATGACCCAAACTCTTATTTCCCGGAAATGGCCCGGCGCTAGAGCTCAGTGGAACGCACTTTCCCTCTGTAATAAGCGTAAACATTTCTTTAGTCTACTCCATTTATTTCAAACGGTGAACACTCACCGGCCATTTTAATCGGAACACGTGTATGAGCGGTGCACGACTGTTACACTCTTACAGCACGATGATGTAGTGGCGAGCGCCTCTATAGACCCTTTTCAGTCACGTGACCTTCGTAAACGCGACCGCCATTTTGGACATGTAGTGGACTTTGGCTCGAATCAGTTTGAATGCGAGGAAGGCGACAAACGAAAAACATAGAAGAAAAAGGAGCGAGATGCAGAAAACACCTTCACTATCCAGCGACGTAGGGCATTTACAGGGCGAGCAGAGGGAGAGGTATTTGCAAAAATTGAGGTTAGCAGGCTTAGAGAACGACGTTTACCTGCTTCCACCAGGATTGTTCACTGACGTACGGAAGTACACGAAGCCCTCGTCTTTACCTGACTTCGGCCCACATGATCTGTATACCTATGTCATTAAAAACCCATCGCCATACACATACACGCCAACGTCCGGGGTTCCGGAGCGCGCTCCCGCTTGCTCCAGGAGTGCTCCGGCCGAGGTTACGGAGCGCGCTCCAGCTTGCTCCGGAGCAAGCCGCTTAATTTGAGGGCAACCTCGGCTGGAGTGTGCTCCAGAACCTCGGCCGGAGCACTCCGGGAGCAAGCCGGCGCGCGCTGCTTAATTTGAGGGGAAGCAAGCCGGAGCGCGCTCCGGAACCTCGGACGTTGGCTCCGGCAGCTATTTACACTGGATCCGGTGTAAATAGCTGCCAGATCATAATTACAGTAAACTAGTAAATCCAGTAAAGGAAAAACTTGAGACTGAAAGGTTTTAACAGTCATCCAAATGACTGAACGTAAACATTGCTACAGTAACATACCAGCTACTTGTTGACATTAGCTAGTCAACAATAGCTACTACAGAAGAACAAAGAGGTTACAATGGGTTATTTTAGCCTATTTGGTTACACACTCGCCGCCACAGAATGTTAACAGCAATGTAATGCCTTTTCTGGCTAATTTTATTCGTCTTACCTCCAACAAAGTGGTCACTACACAAGCGCTGGTATGCCGAGGGCTGCCAATCTTTCCTGTTAATGGCCGCTATCCATCTTCTCCGTCGGGATCCGATAAAATGATAACCCTTGCCTTGTTTGTTGATGGTTACTACATCCAGGTGCACAACAATATAGTGGTATGATGGAAGTCTTGCTGAAAATAAACACTTTCTTTGCTGCCGTTCCTCAATGTTGGCTGTGGTAAACTACTGGTAGTACACGTCCAAAACGGTGGCCGCGTTTGTCGTGACGTCACGTGAAAAGGGTCCATATGAGGCAGTAGCCACAACAAAAACGATTTTGACCTTTTTGGTGATCTTGACCGGATGACCCTCAAAATGTTGGAGGTTCTATTTGAGACCAACACGTATCTATCCTGAAAGCTTCATGAAGATTGATCCAGCCGTTTTCCCGTAATATCGTTAAAAAAAAAAAACTGGCGCGGTAACAAAGAACTGTTAATGAGAATCTCAGAATCAACATGTTCATGACCGTCACTGGAAGAAAAGGGGCCACTTATAAATGCTAAAAGCGTAAAGTTAAACGAATATGTGCGATTTTAGGCGTGAGAAGGGTCC
Source organism: Neoarius graeffei (assembly GCF_027579695.1). NCBI lineage: Eukaryota > Metazoa > Chordata > Actinopteri > Siluriformes > Ariidae > Neoarius > Neoarius graeffei. The sequence continues at coordinate 58,668,848 of NC_083584.1, forward strand.
AGGTGGGGGATGCCGAGCTCAAGTCTGAGCCCTCAGTTTCAGTAAACGGGGTTACTTGCACAAACACATCTGCATTATAACCAAAATGGCACGATGGTTTCCAGCATCTCCATCCGATTAATATGAACGTCAGTGCTGTTCATTGTGTGTGCAAGAACACTCAGGAAAGCTAGCGTTGTTAGTCCAACACTCTGGCTTTACCGTAAATGCTACCAGAGACGGGCGGCACGGTGGTGTAGTGGTTAGCACTGTCGCTTCACAGCAAGAAGGTTCTGGGTTCGAGCCCAGTGGCTGACGGAGGGCCTTTCTGTGTGGAGTTTGTTCTCCCCGTGTCTGTGTGGGTTTCCTCCACAGTCCAAAGACGTACGGTTAGGTTAACATGGGGTGGCCTTGGGCTGAAGTGCCCCCACTGCTCCCTGGGTGCTGTAGCGTAGCTGCCCACTGCTTCAGATGGGTAAAATGCAGAGGACGAATTTCACTATGCTTGAATGTGCACGTGACAAATGCTTCTTCTTTAGAGATTCACACCATTTCAAAACGGAACGTCATAACTCTGGTGCAAGTATCCCATTTCTACTTCCCTCCCTCTCCGAGTGGTCATCGTAAATCAGAAGCGGATAACATTTCAGCTGATGTCAGTTTGATTCTAAAATACAAATTCTTGATTCAGAGATGCCTACCACAAATTTTGAATTTCAGTATTCTTGAAAACATTTTTCAGTATTTTGGAATGACTTTCAGTAACATTAATTTATGCGCATTCCATTATAAAGAGGTATACAGTATATACCAATATGTTTAACATTTAAATTATTAAAAAGTACTGTTTTGTGTGAATTGAATAAACAAAACGTGAGCAGCCATCTCAACTGAATTTCCACTCAACAAATTTCTAGAGCATACAATATATCACATTTTTATAAATACAATAGTGTTCCCTGTTTGCAGACATTACGGTTGACTACCAATCATTGGTACTGAATGTAACTCCTCAAAAGTATTATATTATATTTCCTGGCAAAATGTTCTACCTGTTAACGGATTCTAATAAAATAAAAAAAAAAAAAAATTCTTATTTCATGCCAAAGAGAGTCCGACATTGTTCTCTTAATGTCCCAATATATAAATACTTCAGCATAATGCTTCAGAAGAGACACTGAATAAAATGACATTTATAATTGTATTTAAAACAGTGGAATGATCAATTTTTTTGCCACAATCCCAACAGGACTAATCATAAAATTCTGTTTTTGATCATACTACATGTACATTTGCAACACTGAAAAGACTTTGAATTAAAGAAGTCCAGCCAGTGTTTGATATTTCAGTGAATAAAAATCAGACATGTAAAAAGAAACTGAATAAGTTTAACTCACATTTCATGGCACTAATCGGCAAGTTCAACTCCAAGCACAGGTCAACCATCACCGCTTCAGCACGGGTCACGTTCCGTGTCTTTTCATCCACAGATTTCGTAAAAAACTGCTGGATACCCCCAGATTTACTTTCCGCCTGACTCGCCATTTCAGCATACTCCATGTGTTTTTTGGAGTTGACATGCCGCGTGCAGTCATCACGACCACCATGAGTGATGTTAATGTCAGTCCTACACAGTTTGCAGTGCGCGTATCCATTGCCCTTTTGACTGGGTGTAATGCACGGCCATTCTACCGTATATCGTGGGAGGAACACCTGAGACCCGTGCTTCACTTGTCCCGATACTGAGCGTTTCATTTCCACTACTGAGAAGCAGCACCATGCGTGTGTGATGCCGAGTGAAAATAGCGCGAACAACAGGGATGTGATTTGGGGCTGGTGAAATTCTGAAAATTTTAGCCGGGGGGCAATTACGCAATTATGTCATTGAGATGAAACGAGGTACGTGATTGGCTCATCGCTCTGTAACAACCAATGAACGCGCTTGTTAGATAGCTGTACGTAAGCTCGCTTCAAACAAAGAGTTGAAAGATGGCAGCCTCCATGATCAAGGCGTAAAGATGCAAACCCGAGGCTGCCATCTTTCAAACAAAGTCGGAACGAATAGGATACGAATGTGGATGAGGGAAAAATCGGAAAAAATTTTTCTTCAAGTTTTGAGGTGAAAAAAGCGGAATTCCGCGAATTCGCGGAAAAATCACATCCCTGGAACAAATGTGCGGAATCTGCACATGTCACACACAGCATGTGTGGTTGTCGTAAAAATAAATAGCCGTGAATCGTGCATGGATTGAAAAAGTCGCTTGGACATTTAAAAACAACTCACTGGAATTTAAGACTTTATAATAATTCCATACAGAATAACACTGTTTGCCGTAACATCGTATTTACGTAACTTTTCCGTACAAAATACGGCCAATCCGTACTAGTAGGCATCTCTGTTGATAGATTCTTCAGTTAGATTAAACCAAGTAGCATCAGGTTCCTAGACTAATCTGGTCTTTCTACAACCAGGTTGTGCACCAAGGGGTCTTAATTTACGAAGTGACTGATTTAATATGCTTCACCGAATGAGTAAAGGCTCCAGTATCATCATCATTTGTCTTTTCAGTCTGTTTATAGTGAAATGAAATAATTGTGGGTCATTTTGGCTCGGGATAGAAATGAACAATGATGCCACGACAGCAGTCTGCAGTAAAAATGACTATTTATTATGATGCAAAGTAGCATATAATATCAATTCAAAAAAGCTCATTGTATGACAAACCAGGTACTTTTTTTTTTTACTTGACCTGTTTTTGATGAAAATAGGTTGACCAAGAGTTTTCTTTTTTTTGGCTCTGGTAAAACTTGCGTTGTTGCGTTCATATACACAAGAAGAAAATACATAAGTCAGCCATTTGGTTCATACTTTGCTTTCATGGTTTTGACAGTCTCCTCCAAAAGTGTTGGAACCGCAAGGCCACTTCTTTTGTTTGCCTACACACTAAAGACATCTGGGTGTGAGGTCAAAAGATAACTATAAACATGATGGACCAGAATATCGATTATGATGTGTTAACATAAAACATTGTATTTGAACCCACCCATTTCTCAAGTGATCAAAAATATTCGAACATGTGACTGACTGGTGTTTCTTTTTGCCCAGGTGTGAGCTCTGGTAGATTGACTTAACGCAATTAATAGTGCCAATTGTCTAGTCTTCTTCTGAGCCTTGGGTTTCACCTGTGAAGAATGGATTTGCTGATAAAAAAGATAAACCAACAGTAAGACCAGAGAGCTGTCTATGGGAGAAAAGCAAGTCCTTTCAAAGCAGAGAAAAGAGAGAAAATCAAATCAGAGCCACCACACAAAGCCACTACAATTTGGAATAGTGTACCAATAATCAGGCATTGACAACACCCTCGACAGGGCATACGAGCTCAGGCACGGTGGAGGTCGTGTCATGGCTTGGGTTTGCATGGCAGCTTGTGGAATGGACTCGCTCATCTTTATTGATGATGAAACTCATGATAGGATCAACAGAATGAATTCAGAAGTCTACAGAAACATTCTGTTTGATCGTTTACAGAGAAATGCGTCCAATCTAATTGGGAGGAACTTGCATCATGCAGCAACACAACACGGGACTTTATCGAGGGGAAAAGAAGAAGGTTTTCGACTGGACAAGTACAGGGACACACCAGCCCTAACTACAGCACTAATGTCTCTTATAAGTTCTTATAAATGTGTTTGTCAGAGTCAAATGCAGCTCAGTTTTGACCTTGTCGTCATTTCATTTAATTCTACTTTATTACATTCGTGAAATTCAGAATTGCATTTTCTAGCACTAACTCAGTTTTACTTTGGGAGATCCATTTTCATCTCTCTGGACCAAAAAACACCGGGTGCCAAACAAATGGCAATGATAACTCTCAGATGGCTTCCCACTCCTCCCTGCAAGCCCCTCCTCTCCCAGGAGGCCCATTACCAAACCATACACTGCCTCCGGTCCGGCACGGGCCTCGCAGTCTTTCAGCAGACCTTCATCCAACTGAAGAGAAAAACCCCACAAACAACAAACCAGTGAAAGAAGCTACGCTACAAGACTGGAAAAGCATCACCAAAGAAGAATGCAGAAGTAGTTCAGTGAGGTTTGCAGTTCTTGGAAGCAAAGGATATTCGTATCAGACGGTTCCAATACTTACGCTCACCAATAACCTGGGTGGTCCGCCACCAAAGAGGTGTCATGTTCCAAGTTGTAAGACATCTAGATATAAATATCAAGAAATGAAAGCTGAAATTCTGGGTCATTATCTCGTTCATCTTTTGATCTCAAACTCAACCGTCTTCAGTTTATAACAAAAACAAACAGACTTATCCTCACTGTTCCAATACTTTCAGAGGGGACGATTTTATGAGACACGTAACTCATTCTGTTGTTGCATTTAATCAAAGCACATAATGAACATTTACTGGCCAGGTACAGGGAGAGGATTATGTTCCAGAGCATCTGATGGTTTCGGTAAATATTTCAGCTCCTGTATGGTTCATGCTGTCCACATTACTGACACTGTTCTTTAAACTAGAACCGAAAATAAATGTTTAAACTGTCATGTTATTTACTGCATTTGTAAAAGTGTTTTACATTTGTAGGTGAAACCATCCTTGGTTGTGCTCTCGATATGTGCTAAATTAAAAGAACCCACATTAAGGCAAAAAAATAAAAATTCACAAGTGTTGTAAACATAATAATAATAATAATTAAAAAAAAATAATAATAATAAAGGCTCAGATAACCCCTTAAATTAGTGGCAGATTATAATCCTGGGTTGCAGGTAGCATGGAATACTTGAGAGAATTAAAAACACATTTAACCGAAATTGTTTCTTCGCTGTTTCAACTTTTTTCTTTTTTTTTTTAAACACATGGCTACTGACCTCAATGTGCTCAAAAACGAAACAAAAGGTCAAATTTAAACACTGCACTAAAATTAATATTTTAAAAGCAAACCAAAAACACAGAAAAAGTTAAATGTCAATTAACAGATGATGCTCTTACACTTCCTTTTGCATCGAGTTTCATTTGAAAGGAACAGTTTTGAATCGAGACTTGAGCCCCATTCAGACAGCATTAGTTTTACACGGGGAGTTGGGTTCATTTCACATTTTCGTCACGACATCTCTGATTTCATTTCAATCCTGATGTCATTTTACTCGCATCACCTCTGGGGGAAAAAGTAGCTGAAAATACCAGAAAGGTTTGAATAAATATACTGTAGAGGTGGTCATGTGTGATGAAACATCTGGTTTTACCTGCAGTTGCTGACTTGCTTTTTATTTCGCAGTACACAGTATTTCCCTTTGTGTGGGATTGTAATTTTTCTCTTTGTTGTATCAGTACTCGAGATGATGATTTTCCATTTCAGAAAATTGCCAACTCCTTCCTCCCTCCCCATTTTCTGCAAGATAAGTGAGAACATTGCCAACTTGGCATTGTGGAGAACAGTGAAATGAGCGGACACAGGGAACACATTTACTGAATTATTTAGCTGATTATTTGCTCCTTCTTTCTTGTGAGTGTTTGTTCATTTAATTAAAAAAAAAAACATGCTTGGAATAAAAAAATATTATCCAAAAATATAAAATAGTCTCAATTATGAATTACCACTGCAATGGAAACTTCTAATAAACGCTTCAGAACACTTAGCAGTTGTCTTTTCAGTTATTTATTATAATAGATCATATAAACCAGATATATAAAATAGGAACGAAAGAAAAAAAAAAAAACACCTCTAAAGATGTTGGGAGTGCACTCTGAACTGTTTCTTAGGAATGTTATCTATTATACTCTAAAGGCATTCGCTTACTGCTCGCATCTTCACGTGATTGGCTCAAGATTTTCTATGAAGCTTTGTTAAAGCGTACACCTGGCGTGCTCTGGGATGTGCAGATGGATGCGTAGTCAGGGAGAACTCAGACACCCTACTCATCACTACCAAGGCCACAGAAAGGCGATTACATGAAGGGGGAAAAAACAACTCTCTCAGTACACTAGGCCACTTGAGTTCAACACACAAAACACCGAGAATAATAACGTTCATCCGCTAAATTTCCCTCACACCACGATACGTGTAATGCTTAACGACGATACAAAAGAACATTAACGATTTATATTTCATCGGTTTTGGTTAAAAGCAAACGCCGTGTGACCTCACCGACTGGATTTCGCAACTATTAATGCCTTTATCGAGGACATGCATTGCAAAGTTGCTCTTAAGACCCCTTCTTACGAGTGAGTACAGAGACAACATTCGCTGCTTAAGAGCATCTTTAAACTTGCTCTTTAGCCCGAAAGTGCTACGTTATCGGGAAACCTATCCCTGTACTGATAACTGATGAAGAAACAGACTAAAGATCGCTTCAACAGGATTCACCCAAACCGAGTCTCAGCGTTGGGAGGTGCTTTGTATTTTCCGGGGTGAGGCGTTCCCTACTTATAATCCCAGGAGAGATATATATAGATTATATATATATATATATATATATATATATATATATATATTTTTTTTTTTTTTTTTTATTTATTTTTTTTTTTTAAATCCTATCAGCATGCACACTGATCATATGCCCTCACATCATTTACAACAGAGCAGGACATTGATAGTTTGACAACAACCCGGTTTACCCAGAAATTTTATTTCTTTTTGGGGGGAGGGAAAAAAAACAAAACAAAAAAAAAAAACCACCTTGCTGTATAGCTGCATGGACTGAATTTCTCAAGTTTTGAAACTCGATGCCAACAAAAACCCGTTTTCCGTTTTGGACAAGCGATTCTGCAATTTCCGCGTTTTTTCCGTGATCATGGAAAATCATCATCCAGACAATGCAAACACGCTAAACTGGAAAGCTATTAAACAGCAAAAGCTTGTATTTGGCAAACGCCAATTATCACGGCAATAGAAACATCCAGACTCACTGGAGCTGAAGGAGTCCTGTGTTCAGAGCACACGCAGAAATGTTTTATGGGAAAAAAGAGAAACTAATGTGGTCTGAAGAGGGCGTGAGACCTGATTTATTGCTTGTTTTTACAGAGGGAACGCGTTCTGGTCATTGTGTAGTGTTCGAGTTAGAGCTGGCTTGTTATTTTAAGTTGCTTTTATATACATTCAAGAGACGGTTCAGTACCATCCTAGGTTTAACATGCTTTATGGGACATTTTGCAGCATTCAAACATACACAGTGCCTTGCAGAAGTATTCATCACCTTGATGGTTTTCCTACTTTGTTGCATTCCAACCTGGAATCAAATGGCCACAGATTGTCATATGGATTGAGGTCTGGGCTTTGATTAAGCCATTCGAAGACATTTAAAATATGTTTCCCTTTAAACCATGCCGGTGTAAAGTTAGCAGTATGTTTCAGGTCATTGTCCTGCTGGAACGTGAACCTTCGTCCCAGTCTCAAATCTCTGACAGACTGACAGGTTTTCCTCATGAATTGCCCTGTATTTAGCGCCATCCATCTTTCCTTCAACCTTGATCAGTCTTCCAGTCCCTGCTGATGAAAAGCATCCCCACAGCATGATGCTGCCACCACCATGCTTCACTGTCAGAATGGCATTCTCTGGGTGCTGGGTTTGTGCCGCACATGATGGCCAAAAAGTTCAATTTTAGTCTCATCTGACCAGAGAACCTTCTTCCATGTGTTTGGGGGGGGGGGGGTCTACCACATGCTGTTTGGTGAACTCCAAACATGCTTTCGGAGTCCCCCTGTATTAAGCAATGGCTTTTTTTTCCTGGCTGCTTTTTAAAAGCCCCACCCTGTGGCATGTATGGCTTAAAGTGGTCCTATGGACAGATACTCCCATCTTTGCAGCTCCTTCAGTGTTATCTTTGGTGTCTTCGTGGCATCTCTGATTAATGCCCTCCTTGCCCGGTCTGCGAGTTGTGGATAAATCCAGAACTTTGCGTCTGACCTGTTTGGAGAGCTCCTTGGTCTTCATGTTATTTGCTGAGTGTTGTTGCAGACTCAGGCCTTTCAGAAAAAGTGCATTTCTACTGACATCATGGAACAGACCTTAAATCAGCCAATTGTGATTTCAGAAGTTCATTGGCTGGACAATCTTTAGGGTTTTCATAGCAAAGGAGATGAATATTACATGTGTATACACTCAACTTTTCAGTTCGGTTTTTTTTTTTCATTCCACTTCAACAATTGTTAGCTCTATGTCTGTGAAGGTTCTCAGTCATCCAGGTCATTGTAAACCCTAAAGAAGGCAACTGGACTTGCTTGAAATCCTTGAAGACATTTCACCTCTCATCCGAAAGGCTTCTTCGGTTCTGTCTGACGAGTGGGGAGTTCCAGGGATTCATCTTCTAGTAGACCAAAAGCAACCCTAAGGAGAGTCTTGACACCGTTCACACCTGGCCTCCAGTGACCCTAAAGGCCAATTTATGCTGACAACCCAGTCCTCGCAGATAGCGGCGCAGACAGTGTCTGCGTAGCCCCCCCACCTTCGCAGACGCTCTGCGCGCACCTCCCAAAAATTGTGACCACCGCAGAAGCCTCGCAGACAAGAGGGCTCTGATTGGTCCACTCTACATCCGCTGTACACGCACTTCCGCTTCCCTACTTTCCCGGTTTGGTTTGTTTTCACGACCGGCATTTTTAAAAACACGAGCGAGGATGGAGCAGCATGAAGAGCGGTTGATTGAGGAAGTACGTACATCTATACGACTCCAGTTCTAGTCATTATAAGTAACCGGAGGATAAACACTCCACTAACCACACCCACCAACTACTCCTAGCGACTTCGCGCCCCCTTGCGTTGTGCCGGTGAATAACATTGCGCACGCCTATTATCCCCGCTCAACAATAAATTACAACTGTCTGCGAAAAGCTATCTGCGAAAGCCTTGTCGCACGAGCATGCAGAGGCCTTCACACCGACAGGATGACAGTGTCAATGACCCACGTGACCTCAACGACTCTCCCTAGGGTTGCTTTTGGTCCCGTAGAGGATAAATACCTGGAACTCCCCACTCGTCAGACAGAACCAAAGAAGCCTTTCGGATGAGATGCGAAACGTCTTCAAGAATTGTTAGAGGCATCACATAAAAATCCATTTTAACTCCAGGTTGTAATGCAACAAAACAGGAAAAACACCATGAGGGGTGAATATTTTCACATGGCACCGGAGCAACAAGATAAAGGAGCCTTCAAAACAACAAAAAGCATTAGCTGCCAGTGTGATGTTTGTTCCTTGGGAAGACAAAACAAAGGGCATGATGAAGCTTAAGATGAATTTCATATGATTGACTCAAAGGGACAATTCCCAAACATATTTCGTCCATTTAAAAAAAATAATAATAATATATCTCACACTTCCTGATTTGCCCTTCTTGTTTGCCGGCCTCTTTCCACATCCTCTGTCTTTCGTTTCCGTCTCTTTTCCTTCCCCTGCTTCTCCAGGGCTGTTCTAATGCGTGCTAAAATGTGTTTTTTGGGAAACTTCAGAGTGGTGCACCCAAACTGGCTCACTCCGCCTGTATCTCCTGGTAGTTTCTCGCGTCTCTGTACCCAGCTCCTCCAGCCAGGTTTCCAACAGTACACACTGTCATAAAACCTTGAGCCATTCTCACCACCCAACACGTAAATCCTACGTTTCCACCTTGCAACGCCTGCTGCAGCTATGCGCCGTGGCAGACCTGGAAAAACAACTGGACTGGGAGCGCGGTCACTCCCCCCACCACCTCCCATCCTCTCTACTCCAGCCATGACGTCCCGGTCAGTCCCCACTGCCCTTCCTTCCCGGAAAAACAGAACTCGCCCAGTGGCGTCAAGTGGTTCCAACTGGGTGTAATTGCCGTCCAAAAATTTAGCAGCGTCGCGCATGTACCCGCCCACAGCGCACACTCCTCCACGTACTGCTACTCCTCCAGCCAGGCAGGTGGCACCAGACTCAAGGCCAACACGATTCCAAGTCCTTGTCCCGGTGTGGTAGATGAGCACACCAGCATGCACCATGGCCCTGTTCTGCTCCAACGTGGCGCCTCCAAGCAAATACAGTCGACCTCGTAGTGTGGCGCAGGCAAAAGAGCGCAGAGGAAATGGCAAACGTGGACCCGGTGCCCACGTTAACGTGGTGAGGTCGAACGTTTCACAAGTATCGAGAAGTGCTGATCGGTTGCAGCCACCCAGGGCATAAAGGAAGTTTCCTGAGCCCAGGAAGCCGAACATGGCGCGTGGTTGCTCCATAGATGGCCGTGATATCCAGCGGTCCAGCACCACATCGTACTCGTGCATCGACGATGAAACCTGGCCTGTTCTTAAAATGCCACCAGCTACGAAGAGCCGGCCACCGACAGCCGTGCAGCCTGGGCACAACAAAGAGCCGAGGGCTGAAAGTTTCTCCCACTTGCCTGTGCGTGGGTCAAAACAATCCACTGTGTAGTCACTCTCTCGTAAATCCTCATCTTCCCTTGGCTTCAGATCCACGCAAACAATCTTCTTCTCCAGCATGCCCTCCCGGGGCCTCAGAGGACCTCCCATACCCTCAGTGCCCGCCCTTGGCCCAAGCTCTTTGTTGAGCCGCCTGCTCTCCTCAGGGGCCAGCAGACCCGGGCGCAGGTGACGAAGCAGAGTGGGCATGTGGACATAGCGCTCAGCGGGCCGGTGCTCAGCCCAGCGCCGTGCCGCATCATAGACCTCCGTCTCGGATTCCACTCCAAGCCGGTCCGATTCCAGGAGGCTTCCCAGGGTGCCTGGGTCCAGCAGGAGAAAGTCTCTCTGGCGTGCCACTCGAGGAAAGTGCTGAGCCACCAGCCTCAAAGAGGCTCGGAGTAAAAGCTGGTCGTGATGCGAGCGTGCCAGAGAGTACATACCCAAACAGTTTTCCACAGAAAGGTGTTCAAAGAGGAACCTACAGAAACAGAAATAAGGTACTTCACTAAGGTACACAAACAAGCAAAGCTACAGTATCTTATCAGGTAAACCTACCCCAAGGGTGTATTTAACAGGGATGAGAGTGGGTGGTCATCAAAAAAGCAGAAAACGAAGCCAATGGGGGGGGGGATCCCCCCCCCCAAGGAAAATTTTGCAAAATAAGGCCTTACAAACCACTTTTCCTGCAATCTGAGCTGTAGTAGATAAAAAATATATGTTGTCTTTTTTATATATTTACCAGTCCCCCCAGGATTTCGTGGGCCTTTGTGATTGTTGCGGGCTAAAATATCTGATGTTGCGTGAAGTTTTCCAAAAAACTGCGATGAAAGTTGCGGTGTTTTTTCAGTTTTTGTTGCGATTACATTGCGGGAGGAAGTGAAAGTTGCGAGAAATTGTTGCGATTTTCTCTTTTTGTGATTAAAATTGAGTGATATGTTAAATATCAAGTCATTACTGAAAAACTATTGATTAAAAAAACAGACACTGAGAAATGGTCCTATGAACAACTTTACCAATATAAAAGATTACCAGGACTACAAAAATGCAGAAAAATAGGCTTTAGTTATCCAAATGCCCCTGTTGGTTCAAAAGTTAAAGTGCAGAGAACCTCACAGCACAACATGAAGTTACCTTAAAATATAATATAAATGCCTCAGCTTTCATGTAAGAAAAAAAAACTATTAATACTAGTACTGTGTGCAGGCAGTCTCTCCTGAAGACTAAATTAAACAATCATTATAAACTAATAAAATAAATGGCTCAGGCTTCATAGAAGAAAAAAACAATTTGAACAGAATCTCACAGTATGATGCTGAAGCTGCCTAAACAATGGAAAATAAAATACCATTTTGGCAAAAATGTTGGCATCCATTAATTTCTTGTATTAAAGGAAAAAGCAAGTTTTGTACAAAACCAGGTGTGTAATAGGAGAAAAACATATACGTAATCAATTCCGTTAATTATTTCCATTATATATCGAACATGAAAAAATATTTTTAACTTTGAAATCATGAATTGACACAGAGGAGTCGAAGTTGGAGGAGGCAGCCATTTTGAGATTGTGGGCAACTATAAACCAATCAGAATCTTTCGTTAATGCGCCTCCCTCTGATCTGTGACGTCACTGGGCCCATGAAAACAGTGTTTACAGACAGATCACTGTGATGACAGTAAGGAGTCCCGGCGGGTGGCTTGTATTCGATTCGTTTATATCCCGACCTTGTCAGCTGTCAGATTTATGTTCATGGACCCGGTAAGCTGGTAAATAATATTTATTTATTTTTTTCTTTACCAAATTCTAACAGAAAACGAGAGCGCCCGAAAGGGAAAACCGAGCCGAGCCGCTTCACGCATGCGCAGTAGGCTTGGTAGGACAAATCCAAATAGGAGTCATTCAGGATTCAGCCATGTTTTTACTCGACCAAAGTTATACAGTATTATGAGCTTTAAGTTGCATAAATAAAACCATTTGGTGAAACTTTGAAGAAGCGATTGTACTGGTTTTTTACCTTATTACCATGAAGCACTGAAGAGTTCTTTTCAGTGGTGGGCCGCATGATGTCACGCAGGAGATCAGTATGGCGGAACGCATCTTCGCTGAGCTCAGCGCAAGCCCATATTATTAAAAGTTAAAAGATACTGTTATGCGGTCTGTTCTTTCTCTATAAATTCCATGATCGATTACTTTATATATTTATCTATCTATTTGTGGTGATTTTGTACAAAAGTTGCCTTTTCCTTTAAGTAAAAAAAAAATAAAGTGCACAGTCCTTCACTGTAAACATAACACACTTTCAGTAACAGAATTTAAGCCTACATAAACACTGACTCGCACATCATGCAGTGTTGCCAGATACTGCTGACATTTTCCAGCCCAAAATATGTTCAAAACCCGCCAAAATGCACTTAAAACCGCCCAATCTGGCAACACTGCACGCATGCTGCTTCTCTTGAATGTATACACGGAAGTAAGGCGGAAGGTAGTTTGTCGACGTCACCTCAAGATGACGCCAACGATTGGTCAAATTTGCGGGAAAGTTGCGGTGATTGGATATAATTGCAACACCGCCCTGAATTCGCGGGGATTGGTTGAATTAGCGTTGAATTTGCAAATCGCAACATCGCGAAATCCTGGAGGGTCTGATTTACATGAAAATGTATATCAAATCAATAGGAGTATTGTTGGAATTCAAAATAAAATCACATTCTACATTCAAAGGTACGGTTATAATTCATGATCAACAAAAATGACAAACTAAATTCACATTAAACTTAAGTTCTATTAATTATCAAAATGTTCATATATTAAATAAAATTTCTTAGGGTGACTGACCTTTTCTCCCTATGTCCTCATTAGTTGCATATGATTTCAAGAAGTCTTTTGAAATATTTAAGTTTTCAAATCTTTCTGCATTAATTCAGATTTACTGACTATCATACATGATGGATAAAACGATAGATGAAAGAGAAACATTTCTGAAGAGCAGCGACGATGAACATGTGCAAGTTTCAATTAAAAAGAACGGATGTGGGTACTTTTGTAAGAACTGTTATGATTGGCTATCATGCTCTCGCCATCGATGTTTTGGCCAATTACATTGTAGATAACACGTATTCTACCGCGAGACTAAAGATGGCGAAAATGTAAACATGTAACATCGTCGTAGGAATGAATTACGCTTGAGTATCACGAAGGAATATACCCTAACCCCCCTCAATAAATGGAAAAAAAAAATCTCAACCGATTTGGCATAATATAAAAAGGTCGATTTTTACTCAGAAAAAGCGGAAATCCGCCGAAAAGCGGAAAACTCTCATCCCTGATTTAAGTACATTATGAAACTAAACCAAACCTAACAGCTTTTGGTTTGTTCTGATTCAGACTTGGAAAAACAGACAGCGATCACATTCAAGGTCCCATCGAAAAGAACAGATGACATACATTTGTCCGTTACCTGGAACAAAGATTCTGCAAGGGCATGACCTGAAGACGGTTGGCTGCCACAAACAAGTCCTCTGCTGTCTCAAGACTGAGTCCTGCTTCCCCTGTGTAGACGAACTGGATCACCGTCTCCATGACCGAAGGGGTCACCTCTTCCAGACGGATCTCAGTGAGCCGGGATTCTACCAAGGGGCTGGTGAACATGGCACGGAAGTATGGACTGACCGCAGCCAAGAGCACCCTGCAAACAAATCGAAACACTCTGCCACAGGACTTTCTCGTTGATAATCTTCACTGTACAGCTAACTGAAGAAATCGATAAATGAAAACAGTTGGCAGAAAAGTTCATTACTGCTTAGTTGGACTGTTCTGAAGCACACGGTGGTGTGTGACATCACTTCATTCAGACCAAAAGTGCATGGATGCAAACGGCGTGCCTTTTGGCGGATGTTGCCTTTTTCACGGCTGTCTGGGGGACTCGTGTGAATCACGCAGATCCGATGAGTTTTATTTATTTATTTTTTCTGGCGTTGGAGTGTCTGATTATAATTTCATCAAAGTAAATTCTGTATTAAAATTACTAAATAAGCAAATGCCGTTACAGTCCATGAAACATAGGAAGTACAAGTACGAGAAGAAAACAGTAAATCAGAAAGCTGCGCTTGTAAAGCCAATTACGTAACTTGCGTTGGACTGATGGAAATCCTTGCGCGTGCAGTGAAGTGCAGCCAGCAGCAGGTAATGGCGCGCAGCCAACTGGCTTTACGTGCGCAGCTTTCTGATTTACTGTTTTCTTCTCGTACTTATACTTCCTATGTTTCATGGACTGTAACGGCATTTGCTTATTTAGTAATTTTAATACAGAATTTACTTTGATGAAATTATAATCAGACACTCCAACGCCAGAAAAAAAAATTAATAAATAAAACTCATCGGATCTGCGCGATTCACACAAGTCCCCCAGACAGCCGTGAAAAAGGCGGCATCCGCCAAAAGGCGCGCCGTTTGCATCCATGAAAAATGGAAACTTTGTTGATGTCACTTGTGTTATGTCTGCAATGTTTTGGCTCGTAGTCATTTGTTCATGGGAACGTGAGAAACAGTGCAAGTGAGCCATGCTTATAAACCTCCGTGTCTCAAGTTTGCCTTCTTTACCCAGTTGCGTATTTTTGTAAGCAGCTGTATCTCACACAGGTTCATATTTATCCATCACTCCTACCATCAGAATGGCTTCTCTCGTGCAACTTTGCCCTTAAAAGTCGATACTTGGACAACCTGAAGTGTGTGCACTGCACAGCGAATAGCAACGCTATTAGAATCAATACAATCAATTCTCACTAATAAGCACTACATTGTCTGCCTGTTTGGGTTTTTTTTTAAGCATGCCAGAGCTCAAAACTAATGGTAGTCCGACTGTCCGAGACAACCAGATGCTTGGTCCGAACAAGTCAAATCTGCACCTGCCTGTCCAACGGGACGAGTTGAATCTTTGTTGAAAATCACCATTTTTATATTAATTACTTAAGAGTTACATCAATCAAGTTCCAGCAGAACTAGTTCAATCCCCTCAGTGATCCAGCTGTGTTACTGTTTGCGAAACTCCAGGGAAGCGGAGTACAGCAGGTCTGTGTGTAAAAATAACCACGTCGTAATATCCAATAATAAAACTTCATCGAAATCAGAGAAACGGCGATCAAAACACCTTGATAAAATAACTATCTGTGGTGAATCTTCACTTCATTTGGATATTCACTGTGTTTTTCTTTTGTATGGGTCACATTAACCGTCACACATTATAGTAAAATATTTACGAGCGTCAAACTCGCTTACGGTTCGTTTTCATTCGCAACGTGATTCCGTCCCCCCCATCACATCCAACTTTCAGTTTTATTTCGTCGAAAGTGAAAAAGACGACAATCCCAACTCTAACTGTGGATCAGGTAATGGGTTAGAACAACACACGCACCGTAATGGGGCTTTGGAGAGTTTTTGTTTATTGTTACAGTTAAACTGAGTTTTATTGAAAACTGATAAATCATTAACGCAGAATGATGATCATAACTACAGCTGCTTTTGTGAAAAACTTTGTTAAATCTCTTTCCTTTCATTGTACTAGTAAGTACATAGTAATAAAAAGGTTACGTCAGGATGAGTGAAAATCTTGCTGCTTGTCCAACTGGATTAGAGTGTTAATGTATATTTTAGTACATCGTGGGTGCGTTTAAAACGGGGAAACTGCTGCCTCAGGTGGACGTCAAACACGACAGAGAGGCTTCAAGTACCGTTCAAACTCTCGTTTCCTGTACAAGACGCCGTCAAACTGCCCCATGTCTCCTCAGTGCTGCCCATTACCCATAAATCTGTGCAGCAGCAGCAGCTCCATCAAGCAACAGAAAAAAGACGGACCAAACTTCACGGAAAAGGAGTTCGTATATAAATAAGTTCTCCCCCCCAAGTTACACAGAAATAAACATTGTACGATTTTATAACCCTGTGACTGTAACCACATAAATCTGATGAGATTTGTGAGGCATCTGTTCCCATAAACACCGTTCTAAAAGGTCCCTTGAAACGAACATCCTGAAGAGATGCCTTCATTGGAAAGTCCTGCTTTATCAGACACCTGTTCATTACAGCAGCCCTCGTACGACGGCATCATCCCAAACTGCGTCGATTCACTGAATACTGAAAGCTTTGGAGTCGACTCCACGAACCACGAAACGAGTCACGTTGCGTGGCGCATTTCAGTTTGTGAGACGAGCAGCAGATATTTATTACATGCCGAACGTTATTTCACATTTTGTCTGGTCTGCACGAATGAAATAAACGTCCAGAATACAACCCCGATTCCAAAAAAGTTGGGACAAAGTACAAATTGTAAATAAAAACGGAATGCAATAATTTACAAATCTCAAAAACTGACATTGTATTCACAATAGAACATAGACAACATATCAAATGTCGAAAGTGAGACATTTTGAAATTTCATGCCAAATATTGGCTCATTTGAAATTTCATGACAGCAACACATCTCAAAAAAGTTGGGACAGGGGCAATAAGAGGCTGGAAAAGTTAAAGGTACAAAAAAGGAACAGCTGGAGGACCAAATTGCAACTCATTAGGTCAATTGGCAATAGGTCATTAACATGACTGGGTATAAAAAGAGCATCTTGGAGTGGCAGCGGCTCTCAGAAGTAAAGATGGGAAGAGGATCACCAATCCCCCTAATTCTGCGCCGACAAATAGTGGAGCAATATCAGAAAGGAGTTCGACAGTGTAAAATTGCAAAGAGTTTGAACATATCATCATCTACAGTGCATAATATCATCAAAAGATTCAGAGAATCTGGAAGAATCTCTGTGCGTAAGGGTCAAGGCCGGAAAACCATACTGGGTGCCCGTGATCTTCGGGCCCTTAGACGGCACTGTATCACATACAGGCATGCTTCTGTATTGGAAATCACAAAATGGACTCAGGAATATTTCCAGAGAACATTATCTGTGAACACAATTCACCGTGCCATCCGCCGTTGCCAGCTAAAACTCTATAGTTCAAAGAAGAAGCCGTATCTAAACATGATCCAGAAGCGCAGACGTCTTCTCTGGGCCAAGGCTCATTTAAAATGGACTGTGGCAAAGTGGAAAACTGTTCTGTGGTCAGACGAATCAAAATTTGAAGTTCTTTATGGAAATCAGGGACGCCGTGTCATTCGGACTAAAGAGGAGAAGGACGACCCAAGTTGTTATCAGCGCTCAGTTCAGAAGCCTGCATCTCTGATGGTATGGGGTTGCATTAGTGCGTGTGGCATGGGCAGCTTACACATCTGGAAAGACACCATCAATGCTGAAAGGTATATCCAGGTTCTAGAGCAACATATGCTCCCATCCAGACGACGTCTCTTTCAGGGAAGACCTTGCATTTTCCAACATGACAATGCCAAACCACATACTGCATCAATTACAGCATCATGGCTGCGTAGAAGAAGGGTCCGGGTACTGAACTGGCCAGCCTGCAGTCCAGATCTTTCACCCATAGAAAACATTTGGCGCATCATAAAACGGAAGATACAACAAAAAAGACCTAAGACAGTTGAGCAACTAGAATCCTACATTAGACAAGAATGGGTTAACATTCCTATCCCTAAACTTGAGCAACTTGTCTCCTCAGTCCCCAGACGTTTACAGACTGTTGTAAAGAGAAAAGGGGATGTCTCACAGTGGTAAACATGGCCTTGTCCCAACTTTTTTGAGATGTGTTGTCATGAAATTTAAAATCACCTAATTTTTCTCTTTAAATGATACATTTCCTCAGTTTAAACATTTGATATGTCATCTATGTTCTATTCTGAATAAAATATGGAATTTTGAAACTTCCACATCATTGCATTCCGTTTTTATTTACAATTTGTACTTTGTCCCAACTTTTTTGGAATCGGGGTTGTAGTTCGTGTGTCTGATTCGACTGACACCTTGAGAACGCTCTCATGCAGCAATCTTGTATTAGTCGACTGAAATCTATGAAGCGTGATGATACAGGATTTAGAAGACACACCTGTGGCACATGAACTTCTTTCCCTCCACTAAAAGAGTGACATCACACAACTGCTGAGCATCAAGGAGCTGCTTTAAGCCTGCGAGAGAAAACAGAGCATGAGAGAGAATTCATGATGATGCAAATCTGGAGCTCAATACATCACTCATATGATGGAAATACATCCGAGTGAACCGGTATGTGAACACACGAGGAATTTGACTCCGGTTTCACTTAGCTCTCTTAGTACAAACAGATAAAAAAAAAAAGCGTAGACAAAAAACAATGTACATGTAGAATCTTTTGGTGCAAAATGGTACATAGTGCAAGGATGACTTAGTAAATATAAATATACAGTGTGCACAGAATGATGGTATGAGTGTGCAGATATTTCACAGTTGATGTTACTGATATTTGAGTCCGGTTTTAGCTGTTCATCACAGAAACAGCCTGAGGGGAAAAAATACTGTTCTTGTGTCTGGTTGTTTTTGCGTACAGTGATCTATATCACCTCCCTGAGGGGAGAAGATTAAACAGTTTGTGACCAGGGTGCAATGGGTCCGCAGAGATGTTACCTGCCCGTTTCCTGACTCTGTGCAGGTACAGGTCTTGGATGGAGAGCAGGCTGACACCGATAATTTTCTCTGCAGACCTTATTGTCCGTTGCAGTCTGTTCTTGTCCTGCTTGGTGACCGATCCAAACCAAACAGTGATGGAAGAGCAAAGAACAGACTGAATGATGTCAGCAGCTCCTTAGACAGGTTCCTGAGCTGGCGCAGAAAGTACAACCTCTGCTGAGCCTTTTTGATGGTGACTGTATTGGTCTCCCATTTCAGGTCCCGGGAGATTGTGGAGCCCAGAAACCTGAAGGTTTCAAGAGCAGTCAGAGTGGTGATGGCGATGGAATAGAAAAGAATCAACGACGCAGTGGTGTGACGCAGAGTTCTCGTGAAGTTGATTATTTTCCAGGTAACAAATCAGCGTTTTAACAATTCTTACCGTTAAACAAGAAGCACATCAGGTCAGGTGTCGACAAACCACGGTTCGTGTCTCACCTTGAGTAATGTACTCTCCGAGAGGAGTCGTCGAGTCATCTGGAAAATCCTCTTCCTCCGAGTCACTGTCCGAGAGAGGCTCACCGCCACCGTTGTCAGCATCCTGCCATGGCTGCGGCCTCCAGGTCACCGTCCCACCTTTCACTCTGTTCATCTGAGAGATGACGAAGAGAAAGGCAAGTTTATTTATATAGCACATTTCATACACAGTGGCAGTTCAATGTGCTTTACAGAGGTAAAAGCAAAAAACAGTAAACAATAGAAAATAAAATTACATAAAATAAAGGGGGAAGAAGAGAGAAAAAATAAGAATTAAACAATAGTAGAATAAAATAGAATAAAAGTTTAAAACATGTAAAGATGATATTTATCAGTTAGCAGAAAGCATCTGAGAACAGCTTGGTCTTTAATCTAGATTTGAAGCTGCCAACAGCAGGAGCATTTTTAATATCCTCTGGCAGTCGGTTCCATAGCTGCACTGCATAGTAGCTAAAAGCTGCTTCACCACACTTTGTTTTAACAACAGGTCTCATCTCATCTCGTTATCTGTAGCCGCTTTATCCTGTTCTACAGGGTCGCAGGCGAGCTGGAGCCTATCCCAGCTGACTACGGGCGAAAGGCGGGGTACACCCTGGACAAGTCGCCAGGTCATCACAGGGCTGACACATAGACACAGACAACCATTCACACTCACATTCACACCTACGCTCAATTTAGAGTCACCAGTTAACCTAACCTGCATGTCTTTGGACTGTGGGGGAAACCGGAGCAAACCCACGCGGACACGGGGAGAACATGCAAACTCCGCACAGAAAGGCCCTCGCCGGCCACGGGGCTCGAACCCGGACCTTCTTGCTGTGAGGCGACAGCGCGAACCACTACACCACCATGCCGCCAGGCCCTGTACCATTTAGAGATTTGTACACCAGCAGCAATGCTTTAAAGTCAATTCTGTAGCCAGTGAAGGGACCTTAGAATTGGAGTAATGTGTTCTGTTCTTTTTGTTCATGTAAGAACCCTCGCCGCTGCATTTTGCACCAGCTGAAGTCGTTTGATGGTCTTTTTTGGCAGGCCTGTGAAAAGGCCATTGCAGTAATCAACCCTACTAGACATGAAGGCATGTATTAGTTTTTCCAGATCATTTTTTGACACAAGTCCTCTTAGTTTGGAAATGATTTTTCGGTGATAAAATGCCGATTTAGTGATTGCTTTCATGTGACTGTCAAAGTTTACCTCGCTGTCAATGAAAACACCAAGATTTTTAACCACATCTTTTGTTTTAATCCCCTTTGTTTGAAAAACAAACATGAGCCGGAGAAACTAACACCATCTGAATAAGGCTGCTGATCTGAATGCAAAGTGATGACTGGGAAAGAAGCCACACTGAAGCAGGAGTGAATCAGAGACGGTTTCTGTCTCCACATGATTACCGTGCTGGCTTTGATTCGGATTAAGTGTAAACACACGGATTTCTTCTCGAGTCTTGAAGGAGCCGCGGTGGAAACGAGGTGCGTCACAGGCGGGGATCTGCTGCACTCACAGCCGCCATCCTGCGTCCCCGAGCCGGGTTCAAAGCAGCTCCTCAGCCGCTCATGGACATCACCACAGCTTTAATCCGCTGAGCCTCACAAACACATCCTGCCCCGAACCTGACAACAACAACACCACACCCGAACCATCAGCTCCTATTAAAAAACAAAGCAGCCACTGCCGTGTTTAAACAGTGATCATCATTACCTGCAGTGCTCCACATTCTTCCACCGCTCTTAGTTTGCTAGTCCCCCTGCTCGGGCTTTTCTTGGCCCGCCATGCCGGAATTATTTTCCTACCCGTATTCGGACACATCCGGGTTCTCTGCGTTCACATCGCCGAGTCATTCATACCGACAGGACATCCAGCCAATCAACAGCGTCAGGATGACCTGCAAGCGCGAACTATTTGACACAACGAACCAATCACAGAAACCAAAGGCGGGGTTCTCTCAATACAGGTGTGTTAAAAATAGCGCTCACGATAACACTCCGGAACAATACAGAACAGCTTCCGGTTTCTCCACGCAACGGAAATGAAAATATCCAGCAATACGCAAACTTTTATCTGTTATTGTTTTTATTCCGATGCACTTTTTTTTCTACAAGGTGTGGTACGAGCATTGTGGTTAATTAAAAAAAAAAGTTAGAAAAACAAATTAATGGAAAAAAATACTAGCAATACCACTAACTAACACCAGAGGGAGCACAAGAAAAATTAAACGTAATGTCCAAGTCACCTGTACAAGTCACCTAGGGCTGGTTCGGGGCCAGTGCTTAGTTTGGAACCGGGTTTTCTGTTTCCACTGACAAAGAACTGGCTCTGGGGCCAGAAAAACCGGTTCCAGGGTAGCACCAGCTCTTTGCTGGGCCAGAGGAAAGAACCGCTTATGTCAGCTGGGGGGGCGGAGTTGTTAAGACCAACAACAATAGCAAGACCGCAAAAGGTCGCCATTTTTAAATAAGCGACGAGATGATATTGATGCAGTAAAGCAGCTGTCATCCATTGTTGTTGTTGCTTCTTCTTCAGTGTTGTTGCTTCGATGTTTGCGCCAAGGTTTATGCAAACGCAGCTGACGTATACAGTGACGTAATGACGTGGCTCTGCTTAGCACCGCGAGCTATGGAAATGCAAACTGGTTCTCAGCTGGCTCGCAAGTTGAACAAGTTGTGAACCAGCCCTGGAACTGATTTGGTGGAAAAGGGGTACCAGTCGCCTCACAGCAAGAAGGTTCTGGGTTCAGGCCCAGCAGCTGGCGAGGGCCTTTCTGTGTGGAGTTTGCATGTTCTCCCCGTGTCCGCGTGGGTTTCCTGCAGGTGCTCCAGTTTCCCCCACAGTCCAAAGACATGCAGGTTAGGCTAATTGGTGGCGCTAAATTGACCGTAGGTGTGAATGTGAGTGTGAATGGTTGTCTGTGTCTATGTGTCGGCCCTGTGATGACCTGGCGACTTGTCCAGGGTGAACCCCGCCTCTCGCCCGTAGTCAGCTGGGATAGGCTCCAGCTTGCCTGCGACCCTGTAGAACAGGCTACAGATAATGGATGGATTAAAACTGGAGTATCCTGTGTTCATTCCAGGTTTTGGTAAATTTCCGATAGTAGTGGAAGTTCAGTCTTGTCACTTCAGTAAAGTTATCCAACTGGATGGAATGATGTGGAGAAAGAACGAAATGTCTGACTTCCTGTGGAGCGCTGATTCGGGCAAGGGCGGGATGAGGACAAATGACACAACCACACACATAACGAATGTCCATAATTTTACACCACCCCCAACTCGCAAACAACGCCATACAGGCGGTCTTCGATGACAAGTTGCCAAGGATCTCCTTTGTGCCCAAGAAGCAGCTTCAGATTTTGTCGGCCTACAACGTAATCCCTCCAAGACAGAGTTCATTTCAACCAACACTACGTCCTCCATGTATTCCAAATCTGGAGCCAGGATCACACAAGTTGAGGACTTTAAGGAACTCGGTTCCTATATCACGGACTCTGAGAAAGACTTCTGCAGATAGAAAGCCCAGGCCTGGAAGGCATGCAACCAACATTTGGCGCGCCAACCTAACTACCCCATCATCTTATTCCAAACTCCTCTAGAGCTTCGGAGACCGTTTTCCTCCATTTGGACCGGTCAGCTGTCTTTCTTTTTGCCTCTTATGGAGTGAGGCCAGTGCACTTCCAGATGTTATCCATCCATGTTAACCTTTGTCTGCCTCTGGAGCGTCTGTCTTCAGCTCCTCCTTTTAGGAAATGTCTCTGCAGATATGTCCATAGTAGCACAGCTTCCTCATGATTAGCATCCTAAATATCACTGGTTTGGTGTTTATTCTTTCCAGGATGGTGTTATTTGTTATCCTTTCAGTGTAAGGTACCCTGAGGATTCTTCTCCATGTCCACATCTCAAATGCTGTCAATTTCTTTTCATCTGCTGGTTTGAGTGTCCAGTCCATGTCTCACATCCATAGAGTGCAACTGACCATACCAGACTCCTTAGGAGACGTAGTTTGGTGTTGGTGCTTACAGAGCGGTCTTTGCATATGTTCCAGAGTTTACAACCCCTGGCAAAAAATATGGAATCACTACTCCTGGACGATGTTAATTCAACTGTTTTACTTTGTAGCACAAAAAAAAAAAATCAGATAGGACACAAAATTATTTAATTTAACAGCTGAACATTCTGGCTTTGTAAAATGTACCTCAAAAAATTTTATTTTTTGTAATTAATGGCACATTTTTTTCAAGATCAAGTAGAAGAAAAAAATTATGGAATCACTCAATGATGAGGAAAAAATTATGGAATCATAAAAAAAAAATCACAATGAGTACTTTGCTGCATCTCCTCTGGCTTTTATGACGGCTTGAATTCTTTGAGGCGTGGACTTCACTAATGAAAAACAATATTCTTTATCAGTCAGGTTCCAACTTTCTCGTATAGCAGTTGACAGATCAGCTTTGCAGGATGGAGCCTCGTCATGGACTTTTTTTTTCCAATTTCCACCATATATTTTCAATTGGATTGAGATCCAGACTGTTTGCTGGCCGTGCCACTGAGTTGATCTGCCTTTCCTGAAGAAAAGTTTTAATGCTCTTTGCTCTGTAGCAAGATGCGTTATCATCCTGAAAAATGACTTCATCACCACCAAAAGTACTTTTGATTGATGGAATGAGAAAAGTGTCCAAAATGTCAATGTACACCTGTGCATTTACTGTAGAGGGAATGACTGCCATCTGCCCAGGTCCTTTACCCGACGTCCAACCCCAGATCATCAATGACTGTGGAAATTTGCTTGCTTTCTTCAGGCAGTCAGCTTCATATGTTTCATTGGAACGGCACCAAACAAAAGTTCCAGCATCATCTCCTCGGCCAATGCAGATTCATGATTCATCACTGAATATAACTTTCATCCGATCACCCACAGTCCACGACTCCTTCTCTTTAACCCCTCTGCAACCTTGTTTTCTTCTGTTTAGGTGTTAATGATGGTTAACGTTTGGCTTTTCTGTATGTAAATCCCATTTCCTTCCGCCGATTTCTTACATTTTGGTCACAAACACTGACTCCTGTTTCTGCCCGTTTGTTTTTCATTTCTTTTCTTGTGCATTGTCTATTTTCAAGGCATCTTGCTTTGAGTTTCCTGTCCTGACGCTTTGATCTACCTGTATGTTTCCCTTTTATTTTATTTATTTATTTAGCTTTTGCCATAGGAATATATATATATATACACACACACACATATATGCATGCATGGGAAACCACAACAGCTTGCACCAATTACAGTGGCCCCATTGTACCGAATCTGCATGTCTTTAAACTGTGGGGGAAACCGGAGCACCCGGAGGAAACCCACGCGGACAAGGGGAGAACATGCAAACTCCACACAGAAAGGCCCCTGTCGGCCGTGAGGTTCAAACCCGGAACCTTCTTGTTGTGAGGCGACAGTGCTAACCACTACACCACCGTGCTGCCCAATTTTGTTTGTACTCGCTCCAAATTTTAGATGCAGCTGACTGGAAACACCCAACATCTTTTACCGCACTCCGTGTTGAATTACCTTCTTTAAGGAGTTTTATAATCCTTTCCATTGTTTCAGCTGACAGCTCTCTTGTTGGGGCCGTGTTTTGTGTCAGTCAGCCAGGTGCAGCAGCTCATTCAGGTCTGCAAGCGCTCTCTTTTAACTGCAGACTCATTTGCACATTTAGGCTTGTGCGGATATTTGTTTTAGAAACGCAAGTTATAGCTTGATTCCATAATTTTTTCCTCATCATTGAGTGATTCCATAATTTTTTCTTCTACTTGATCTTTAAAAAAATATGTGCCATTAATTACAACAATTTCATATTTTTTTGAGGTATATTTTACAAAGCCAGAATGTTCAGCTGTTAAATAAAACAATTTTGTGTCATGTCTCTGATTTGGTTTTTTTGCTACAAAGTAAAACAGCTGAATGAACATCCTCCAAGAGTAGTGATTCCATATTTTTTTGCCAGGGGTTGTATTACAGATGGAGTGTGCCATTCCTAGTCCTCCTCCTTACTTCTGTGCTGCTACAGCATTCGTGCTGTTTAATTCTGCTCTAAGGTATGTGAATCAATGCACTTGTCCAATTTTATTTGACCTGATGTGTGCGTGTGTGTGTGTGTGTATCTGCTTGTATGGGTGACTTACTAACCACCAAAACCTTGGTTTTCTTGACATTCACCAGCACCCCATAATCTGCAGAGATCTGAGCCACATGATCTAGAAGAGCTTGTAGATCTTCTTTGGTTGTGGCTCGGAGGGCAGTGTCATCTGCAGATCACAGATTGCTGATTGTTCTTCCTCCTGTTTTGATGCCAGTGTAGTCAGGGATTGTGATGCTCATGATTGCCTCGGTGTAGATATTAAAGAGGTGTGGGGAGACGATGAATCCTTCTCTCACCCCTTTTCCATTGCAGAATGATTCAGTCTCTCCGAATGTGGGATGATTGTGCAGTATATAGTTTTTCGAGAAGGGCTACTAGGCGTGGTGGTACTCCTAGTTGTATTATTGGCTTCCAAAGCTTGGTGCACTGAACACAATCAAAGGCTTTTGAATAGTCGAGGAAATATATATATAAAGGAATGTTGGCTTCCCTCATTTTCTCCATGATCACATGCATGTTGAAAAGCTGGTCTCTGGTGCCTCTTCCACTTCTGAATCCTGCCTGCTCAAGCGATATCTCTGGCTCGACATCTACCTACCACACTAAAACTAAACCATCGAACCGATCTTGACGTATGGCTCTGAGACCTGGACCTTCAGTACACGACTTCATAAACACCTTGATGGCTGTTACACTCACCTCCTGCGCAGGGCCGGTCATGGCAGTCCCAGCCTACCCTTAAACAAATCTATGGTCACCTGACAAAGCCAAGCTCTCACCTTTCCCAACGTGTGTACAAAGTTACAGGCCACTGCTATCGTTCGAAACATGAACCTATTTCCGTACTCCTGCTCTGGAGACACTCCAACAGGGGGCACCTCTTACTCACAAACCATCTCAAGGAACACTAATATCAACCTATCACTACTGGGCTGTGAATGAGGGAGTACGACTGCTGGCAGGACATCGTATGAGGAATCTCGGCCACGGCCGAACAACAATGACGACGATGAACAGGAGCAAAACCATAAACTAACCCTACACAGAATGAAACTGCAAAGAAAGACAAACACTGTTTTCTCACATCTTTTTTACTTGAAGTTGCTGGAGCTGATCTCTTCAGGAACATGCAGAACAGCTGGAAACATCTCCATGAAGTTCCTGCAAGTCACCTGCCTTCACAGCCATTGTGTGTCGTCAGTTTTTGCTGAGCTCTGCTCCAGCCATCATACGGACTGTATCCTCATGAACCTTCAGCCATTTCTGATGGACAGAAGACCCAGTCAGTAAGAGACGGGTTCTGGAGGAGGGAGAAGAAACTCAGTCTCTGCCCTTGACCTGATTGACTGTGGATGATTTTGTTCTTCTGCGTTCTGCATCATGAAGAAGTGGGGAATATTCTGGTTCCTTTTGACCCAGATGCCCAGCAAACCAGTAAGCTTTCAAATCGAATAAACCTGACCTGTGAACGACTAAAATAAACCCCACAGCAGTCTGGTCTCTCACTCTGAGGGACAGAAACACAGCTCAGAATACCACATTAGCTTTCGTGAGCCAGCAGAGAAATGCGAGCTGGACAGGCAGTTAACGAGACGGAGAGTTAATTAGCTCGATAACTTGCTACCAAATAATTTACAAAATGCAGCTGTTTCTTGACCAGATCAAACCATGTACTGATATTGCTGGTTTTTCCAGTGAGCCAGTCAGTTTCAACTCCCGCACAGATTTGAACAACCGAGTACCTCAAGAAAGGTCCCGCCTTTTAGCTGGTTGATGGCCAATCATAGACTAGGATTTTGGGGTGGCACTCGGCCTGACCAATCAAATCTTCAGAGTGGCCTGTGCCCCCTCTCCGAAGCCTTGCCCCTGAAAATCCCGTTTTCCTGCTTGGGAACATTTTGTTCTCTGTTACCCCTTTTCCACCAAAGCAGTTCCAGGGCTGGTTCGGGGCCAGTGCTTAGTTTGGAACCGGGTTTTCTGTTTCCACTGACAAAGAACTGGCTCTGGGGCCAGAAAAACCAGTTCCAGGGTAGCACCAACTCTCTGCTGGGCCAGAGGAAAGAACCGCTTACGTCAGCGGGGGGGCGGAGTTGTTAAGACCAACAACAATAACAAGACCGCAAAAGGTCGCCATTTTTAAATAAGCGACGAGATATCATGGATGCAGTAAAGCAGCTGTCATCCATTGTTGTTGTTGCTTCTTCTTCAGTGTTTGTTGCTTCGATGTTTGCGCCAAGGTTTATGCAAACGCAGCGACGTAACTGACGTATACAGCGACATAATGACGTGGCTCCCCTTAGCACCCCGAGCTATGGAAAAGCAAACTGGTTCTCAGCTGGTTTGCAAGTTGAACGAGTTGTGAACCAGCACCAGCACTGGCCCCGAACCAGCCCTGGAACTGATTTGGTGGAAAAGGGGTACAGAGACACTCAAACACCAAAATACGACTCAGTAGCTTACAACACTAAATAATTATCATGATTTATTCAATGCAGCTCCACCAAACATAAAACTACAGATCAGCAAATTTATCTTCAGCAGGACAGACCGAAGTCAGACATTTGGTCCCATTCTGAGAGCTCAGGAGGACAAGCATCTCCAGGGTGAAAGAGGAACAGAAAGATGATCGAGCACTCTCTACGGAACAACAGGAGGCTGCACAATCTGTCCATCTCTGGAGGAACATCCTGTGTGTGTACAGGAGCACGATTACTGTTTCACAGAACCTTCACCAGAGGTGGACAGTAACAAAGTACATTTACTCGAGTTCTGTACTTAAGTACACTTTGAGTATCTGTACTTTACTTGAGGGTTTTTTTTTTGGAAACTTATGACTTTAACTTCACTACATTTGAAAGACGAATATCGTACTTTTCACTCCACTACATTTCTATCAAGGTCCTCGTTACTATGAAACAGCTTTGAAAGTGGATGTTTTTCCTTTTCTTTTCTAAAACATGATTGATTTTTTTGCAGGTGACACTGAGACAGCCTATCAGTAAATCACTAGGGTCACGTCACGTCCATAGACTGGATAAAATCAAAAAAGTTCAGTGATTTCTCAGCAGCGTTATTTGAACACAATCAGTTGATGGCAGAATATGGATGGAGGCGGTTCTTCTGGGGAACACAAACACACACACGGTTCTATAGCGAGAACCCATGTTTCAGTTTTCTGAAAGGATTAAAGATTCGTTTCTTTTTAAATGCTTGCTGAAAACGAACCACATCACAGCCTACAAAAACTCGCTGTCTGACCTGCGGAAGCATGTTGAGGGATATAAGTGTTTTGTTCCAAGAGAAAGCTTGCAGTGAAGTTGTCTGTGCTTTTAGAGCTAGCGATAACGTTGCAATAGCTATGCGGTCTGGTTAGTCAAATAACTTTCTATGGATTTGCCCGCCAAGTTGCCATCGCCTTGTCCATGGCTAACGTAAACACATAGCTAGTTAACTTGGACACTGTTAGTTAGCGTGCAAAAACAGAGTTATGCTAACATGAATAACGTTAACTTATCTGAAGTCCTTTCAAAATATGTTTTAGCATAATCTTGCCAAATAAACAGAATGTAGAAATCTTTTCTCGTAGCGTTAGCTACCCAATATGACTGAGTTTGAAAAGCGTTTGCTAGCATGTCGGGTGGAGTTTCACTGACTAGCTAGCTTAACGTTAAACCACCATAATGCACAGCACGCATTCATTTTGTGAAGTCACAAAATAATCCAGTAGGTTGCTTCAGAGGCGTTAGGTTTTGTAAGCGTTGTGGGAATAATACAACAATGCGTTGACAGAAAATGTACTTTTAATACTTAAAGGTCCCATGGCATGAAATTTTCACTTTGAGGTTTTTTAACGTTAAAATGAGTTCCTCTGACCTTCTTAAGTCACCCCAGTGGCTAGAAATGTCATAATGTGTAAACCAAACTATGCCCACCCTTTGTCAACATTTGAGAATGGCGCGTCAAAATGGCGCATTGATAGGCTCTTCCCTTTACTACGTCAGCAAGGGAGATGATCCCCACGCCCCCCCCTCTGGATTCCCACCCACTGTATGGATTGCCCGCCCAGCTCAAAAGTTGCCACCATAGATACGTCACTTCAATTTTGTAGTGAGGAGACCATAGAGGACACAACAACATGGCATCACCTAAGCGAGTGAAACATGGAAATTGCGCTGTACATGGATGTGACAACACAGAAAAGAGTCTGTTTTTACTGCCGACGGGAGAGCCCCTGAAGACGCAGTGGCTTAATTTTATTTACTCCAATAATACGCCGTCGAGTCTACCTAAGACGGTGTATGTTTGTCGGAAGCATTTTCCTGATGAATGTTTCCACAACTTGGGACAGTACAGGGCAGGTTTTGCACATCAACTGTCACTGAAGCCTGGGTCCGTACCAAGCATCCCTGCCGCATCAGCCACAAACACCGAACAAGTAAGTGTATAACTGTTAAGTCGTTTTGCCGTGTTTTAAAATCGGTGCGTTAGCCTAGCAATGGCTACATTAGCTGTGCAGCTAACCGCTTCCTGCAGTTAGCCAGGTACTCTGCGCTACAAAACCAAAAAGCATGCAGCATGCTCTGTTAAACTGAGTTTAGTCTGGAAATTGACTGTAACTTATGAGCTTATGTTTGACTATTGCTCTGCAATGCATGTCTTCTGTTGGATAAGCGATATGTTGCTGTAGTTGCTGCTTCTATCCTCTTTAGTTATGGAGTGCGTGTTCAAGCCTAGGGTATTATACGTTCGTAAACTACCACTCCGAACACTCTCACTCATGCCCGCAGCTTGGTCAAGCCCCTCCCCCCATGGCCCGCCCCCACCCTCTACCCTTCCCCGCCTCCATGCTTCTCATTAGCAAAACGACGCACTGGGAAAAGGGCTGAAATGGGGCTTTCTTCCAGGAGGCTATGTCTACGTGCCGAGGGTTCATTTCGAGAAAGGCTGCAGATATAACATCCGGAAACCTCCACGAGCCCGTTTAAAGCATCAACAAACCACCATGCCATGGGTCCTTTAAGTATTCTTAAAAAGCAAGTACTTCAGTACTTTAACTTAAGTAAAAATTTGACTGGAGAACTTTCACTTGTATCGGAGTCACATTTGACCAGTGAAGTTGGGTACTTTGTCCAGCTCTGGCCTTCACTGATCCCTTATTCAGCAGTTGGTAAGCGACACACTGAGGTGGTTCCACTTTATCTGCAGGTTTCTTTAGCTGTTAAAGGAAAGCTAACTTTATTCACAAAGATACTTGTGCTTTGCCAAAACAAACAGCATCTCGGAGCAGTGCGTTCATGAAATTATATTATTTAGTAGTAGTCGTAGTAGTACACCAGAAACGTTTGGATTTTATCAGTGTGGTGAAATCCGTTTAGAACAGAACAGAGTTGGGTCTCATTGGTTGGAGGTACGAGATCAAGTGAGGGAGAAAATGACTGCCCAAGCTCACCATGCCTTTTCAGAATGGCAGCACAGATTCTCTCCAGCAGTGTTGTAGTCGAGTCACTAAACCTTGAGTCCAAGTCCAGTCTCGAGGCCCCAGTGTTCAAATCTAAGTCACTAAAGAAAATTGAGTTGAGTCCGAGAACAAGACTCCATCCGCACCATGTGACGGTGGCTGTTGCTGCCTTTATGTGAAAGCGTCTCTGCTGCTGTGTTGGACTAACGTTCCTGCTCGACTGCCCCATTTTAGTTAACAGGCTACAGATAAAAAGCTTGTTCATCACTCAGCAAGCCCCGCCCACTATCAACAGGGCAAATAACATGTGAGAGGGTTAACACTAGCTAGTTCATCACTCAGCAAGCCCCGCCCACTATCAACAGGGCAAGGAACATAACGTGTCGCTTCCTTCTCTGGGTGGAGTCTTACCAAATGACAATTGAAGTTCGAGGTCGTCCCCGTCGTCTCCTCGATAGTTCTTCTGCATATGGAACACATAGCAGTGCAATTTCTTCCCACTGCACGAGAAGTCTGTAGAAGCAAAGTGGACAATCCTAGCGGCGGCTCTCCAGGCATTTTAGCGCCGTTAACGTTAGTTTGTTCCTGAACATGATGTATGAACAGGTGAATGTGCATTCTCTTGCACAAAAATTAATGTAGATATAAATATTTTGTGCCAAGTTATTATGGCATGTTACAAAAAAATAAAGAAAAAAAATCCAAGCCCTCGTCTCTAATTCACGAATCCGAATGCAGTTAATGAATGTACGAGCCAGAGTCGTCAGTGCTCAAGTCCTGGACTTGAATACGACAAGCCTGCTCTCCATTTATATAACTCTAAAATTAAATGTTTTTAGGAGACAATTTACAATTACCCACTTTGATAATGACACTGGTGTCTTTTTAAAGCAGGGGTCACCAAACTACGGCCCGCGGGCCAGATCCGGCCCGCCACCCCCCTTTGAACGGCCCCCCAGCCCCTCTGCCCCCCACCACTTGAACCGGCCCTATGAGGCAATCCCCAAAAGTGGTCATGGCCTATTTTTTTAAATTGCTTTTTGGCAAATAACATGTCTGCATCTTGTATTTTGTTGATTTTATCAATTAAAATTGATATTTAGTTATAAAATGAACTATTCATATTTTCCGAATTTTCGTCATATGCTCGCGATCAAGCAGTGACAGGCAGCGCATGCGCAAAGAACTGTCAGTGTTCAGGACAGCAAAATGGCTAGCGGTAAGTGAAAAGCTGACAGAGAGTGCAGAGTTTTTAAAGAACAGTGGACCACCGATTATTTTTTCGTTCAGTGTAAGGACCGTGCAGTTTGTCTTGTATGTAAAGAAAGTGTGCCGGTTTTCAAAGAATATAATCTGCGTCGTCACTATGAAACCCGCCACAAAGCAGGGTTCGAATTATAAATTTGACCCTATGGGGGTCTCTATTTAAAAAAAAAAAGCAATGCATACTCGCTCTCCTGGACCAGCGCACTTTTGCGCACTGCAGTGCACAGCTTTCACACACAGGCGCGCGCATGCACGCACGCACGCACGCACACACACACGGTGTTGCGCATATATATTATATGTATATATATATATATATTTAAACAAATTATATATATATATATATATATATATATATATATATATATATATATATATATATTGTGTATATATATAATTATATATATTGTTAAACAAAGGAAGATCGTTGTGAGATAGAGGACAAGTCTTTTCGGACTTAACTTCACATTCGATTTCGCAGGCTGCAAATTTCAGTTTGCGCGCATAGTGGTGTGGTGGTGAAGTACAGCCGTACATGTTGCGGTTTAATAACACGTTCAATACAAAGTTATGGCTGCATGGTGATCGGAAATGAAATGAGTTTTATTTATATTTATATGGTGACATAGGCTATTCAAGCTTATTATGGTGATATATGACGTATTTGAGAGAGTTGCACAGAAAATTAAGTTTGCTTCTTTCATGGGAGCCTGAGGGAATGGGAGCTCAGCTCCCATTGGCTCCCACATAATTCGAACTATGCCACAAAGAGTATGCTAGTTTGCGAGGGCAAACAAGAGAAGACAGGATTCGGAGGATGAAATGCGGACTGGCTGCACAACAGAATGTATTCCTTCACCAAACCCAGATCAACCAGGCTGCTGTCCGAGCTAGCTATAAGGTAGCTCACCTACTAGCTACCCATGGAAAGCCGTTTACTGATGGGGACTTTGTTAAAGTATGCATGCTTGCTGTGGCCGAGGAGGTGTGTCCCGACAAGAAGGATGCGCTCAACGCGGTGAGTCTCTCCGCACCTACTATGACCAGGCAAACTGAAGATTTGGGGGACAACGTGTATGACCAGCTGAATGAGAAAGCGTCAGAATTCGAGTTTTTTGCTTTGGCCATGGATGAGAGCAATGACGTGCAGGACACAGCACAACTGCTGTGATCTATTGATCTATTGCTCATATTATTATAATTTCACTGTTTTTTAAAATGTATTTATTTTATAGGCCTATTTATTTGACCTTTATTAAGTGCTGCATACAATTATTATTAATA